>NC_134486.1:280934642-280952142 GCF_040206685.1 Ascaphus truei | reverse complement strand
GATTTGTCGAACACTGTGTATATATATATATATATATATATATATATATATATATATATATATACACACACACACACACACACACACACACACACACACACACACACACACACACACACACACACACACACACACACACACACACATATATATATATATATATATATATATATATTATATATATATATATACACATATATCTCTATACACATATATATACACACACACACACACACACACACACACATAAACACACTATATAGATATAGATATATCTATGTATATATCACCCTCTCCCTCTCCCTGTGTCACCCTCTCCCTCTCCCTGTGTCACCCTCTCCCTCTCCCTGTGTCACCCTCTCCCTCTCCCTGTGTCACCTTCTCCCTCTCCCTGTGTCACCCTCCCCCTCTCCCTGTCACCTTCCCCCTCTCCCTGTCACCCTCCCTCTATCTGTGTCACCCTCCCTCTATCTGTGTCACCCTCTCCCTGTGTCACCCTCCCTATCCCTGTGTCACCCTCCCTCTCCCTGTGTCACCCACCCTCTCCCTGTGTCACCCACCCTCTCCCTTTGTCACCCACCCTCTCCCTGTGTCACCCTCTCCCTGTCACCCTCTCCCTGTGTCACCCTCCCTCTGCCTGTGTCACCCTCCCTCTCCCTGTGTCACCCTCCCTCTCCCTGTGTCACCCACCCTCTCCCTGTGTCACCCTCTCCCTGTGTCACCCTCTCCGTGTCACCCTCCCTGTCCCTGTTTCACCCTCCCTCTCCCTGTGTCACCCTCCCTCTCCCTGTGTCACCCTCTCCCTCTCTCCCTGTGTCCCCCTCTCCCTGTGTCCCCCTCTCCCTGTGTCCCCCTCTCCCTGTGTCCCCCTCTCCCTGTGTCACCCTCTCCCTGTGTCACCCTCTCCCTGTGTCACCCTCTCCCTGTGTCACCCTCTCCCTGTGTCACCCTCTCCCTGTGTCACCCTCTCCCTGTGTCACCCTCTCCCTCTCCCTGTGTCACCCTCTCCTGTGTCACCCTCTCCCTCTCCCTGTGTCACCCTCTCCCTCTCTCTCCCTCTCCCTTTGTCACCCTCTCCCTCTCTCCCTGTGTCATCCTCTCCCTCTCACCCTCTCCCTGTGTCACCCTGTCCCGCTCCCTGTGTCACCCTCCCTCTCCCTCTCCGTGTCAGCCTCTCCCTGTGTAACCCACCCTCTCCGTCTCCCTGTGTCACCCTCTCCCTGTGTCACCCTCTCCCTGTGTCGCCCTCTCCCTGTGTCGCCCTCTTTCTGTCAACCTCTCCCTCTCTCTGTCACCCTCTCCCTCTCTGTTGCACTCTTCTTCGCTCTCTCTGTCGCACTCTCTCTTTGTCTCTCATTCTCTCAGTGTGTGTGTCTCTCATTCTCTCGCTTTCTCTGTGTGTCTCTCTTTCTCTCTATGTGTGTGTATGTGTGTGTCTGTCTGTCTCTCTCTTTCTCTCTCTGTGAAGCGCCGACGTCCAGACACTGGTCTGGCTTTTATTTCTAGATCTGACATTGATACACACACACAAACACGACTAATTGTAGTATAATGTAATACAATAAATACATTTATGTCAAAAACGAATGTTGTTCTGACTAGGAATTTATTAAATGTATTTTATTTATATATTTTATTTTAAAGCGGGGTTGGGGGTGGGACTAGGGGCGTAGTAGGGGGCGGGACTAGGTGGCGAGTAGATTTTTTGGTTGGGCGAGTAGATTTTTGGGTGATTTGTCGAACACTGTGTATATATATATATATATATATATATATATATATATATATATATACAAAACACACACACACACACACACACACACACACACACACACACACACACACACACACATATATATATATATATATATATATATATATATATATATTATATATATATATATACACATATATCTCTATACACATATATATACACACACACACACACACACACACATAAACACACTATATAGATATAGATATATCTATGTATATATCAAGAGAGACTAACAGAGAGTGTAAGAGAGAGAGAGATAACCAGACAGAGAAAGAGAGAGACAGAGATTGAAACATTGTGAAACAGAGAGAGAGAGAAACATACACAGATGTGTGTCTGTGGGTCATTATAGGTCAGTGTAAGCAGTAATCTGTTCATTCTACCACTGTAGAATATTTCACACACATTGTTATTTTAATTAAAATCGTACACTTGTTTTGCACATGTTGATTGAGTAAGCCGAAATAAAAGTTTTGTTTACAGTGAAATGACTATCTTACACAAAGAATGTGTGGCAATTATTTTAACACATTTTTAGTCGGAGAAAAACAAGGCGTATAACATAGAGCTTGTATTGTAACCTTGGAAGAAACCACGAAGATAACATGTAATTATTTTCACATTCAGCAGACGAATGTATGCGCTCAACTTGACACTGATCACTTCAACACAGCAGAAATGGCAGAAGCTTCCACATTGCATAGCCATCCACGTAAATCATACAAATTTATGATTTCAGAAGCAATAGAATCAACTGATGACAAGAGAGCAAGCGTGGGCCAAATCTATGACTTGATCCAAAAGAAATATCCATACTACAAAGAAGCATGCAGAGAATCAAATTTTAAAACTTCTGTACGATTCACTTTATTAGCAAATGAATGTTTTGAGCGTGTCCATGATCGCCTAGATCAACGATATAGATGTTGGCATGTTGCCCCATCATTTAAAATTACCATGGAACATATCTTCTGTTAAATAGCATATTTTTGCCTAATACCAGTTACAATGGAGCCGCACCGACTGGCGCGTCTGCTGCTATACCTGCTCCTATACCTGCACGCTCCATTCATCAAGACCAGATGCAAGATGCACATAACAACTATGATATGTGTCCAAACTTATATGGGCAATACCAATGTGGGTGGGAAAACAACCTAGAACTGTACGTACCTCCGGACGTCATGTTTGAAGAAGCCAGTGCAGATCCATATGAACGCCTCATGGAGATGTGTGTGATTCAGGATTCAACGGTTGCCTCAACCATGGATGATACTGTTGTGCCTTCCTGGAGCGAGCAGTTGCAGCCAAACCAGTTTTGACTTCTATAAGAATGGTAAATACAAGAATCATTATGCGTTGATTCACATTATAAATGTCTGTGGATACAGCGTAACATTGCAGACAGCCTTACATGTAGCGTGCACAAAGACATTATTTCCTATAACAATATACTACATGACGAAGCATTATTACACATTGTTGACGGACTCACAAAACCTAGATTAATATCTCATTAAAGTATCATTTCAACATGTTACACTAACTGTAACACACACTCCTCATTGTTTAGCATGCAACATAGAAAAAAAAAAAGTGTCGGCCACATATGACGTGGGACCCGTGTCATGTCCCAAGGCGTCCATAAAAAGGTTTACGGATGCAAGCCCCGCCCCCAACCGACGTGCGCATGTGAAAGCGTAGTGGCTGTGCCCGTAGCTTATTGTTACGGTCAGTGCACTGTGTCATGCGCGCGCGTCGGTGTTTCGGTGCGTGCACAGCGCTGGAAGCCAATGTTAATTCAGTGGGAGGAGTGTTTGCGTGCATTTCACTGTGCCTTAACATGACGTCACACGTCTTTGGTTCGCTCATCGGCCATTGTTTCCGTGGACACACGTCCGTTTACAAAGTTTACATAAGTACGTGTGTAGAAGTGAATTAGTTTCGCTTCCATAGCATAACTTCCACGCATGATATGCTTACTGCTAGCAGCACCATGGAGGGACATGTATTCAACGCACAGAATACACATTGTTTAGCGCATGCGCTAATACTTAGTCCACACAATCGTGGAGTGCACGCGCAACTGAAGTTGTGCGCACACATTATTATGTATACAGGCACCGGAAATATCATATCCGTAGTAATGCCAGCAACGCCATTATAAAAATGACTGTTCAGTATGTGTGGTTTGATCCTTGCACTTTCAACATATACGTTACTTATGCGTGAATATCCACAATCATATAGAGATGTGTTATGCGTTGTCATGCAGAGACATATATAAATGTGTCATCTTTGACCATCATGTGTTTGCTGTATTTCACAGATCTCGCGGATGAATACATGGGATCAATGTATGATTTCAGATGAGCCACTCGTTATATTAGATGATTGTGACGACGAGCGAACAACTATTATAATACATATGTAACAATGCTTTCAATGCTTGGAAAGCAGATTAACAATTAATACATAATGTTATCCGGTTATGCCAATATTAACTATGCACTTAACTAACATAATGATGTTGCTAAGCACTGAAGTTAGAAATTTTAATGTTTTTTGGTGATTTTCTACTAACATTATATGTCTTGCTCTGTTATATATGCAACCACCATTCTCACTCAGCAAACACATTTGTCTACTATATTGTATAATGTGACGTGTGACTTGTTAAAGCATGTAAATGCTACATAACAACTTTTAGACATTCTATCTGAAAGTACACAATAACAATAGGGAGGTGATATAAACTGTTTATTCATGTTAAAAGTTATTTTTCACCTAAGTTGTAGTGCTAACCTAACATGCATGAGCTACTGAATATTAGTTAAAGATCATGAAAAGATTAACATTTGTGTGTATATTTTATTTTCACGACTAACTATAGTTTAGTGTTTTTAGTAAACGTTCAACACATACAGAGCGAAGTGAGTCAGATGATACAATCAACACTAGTATGTTTGTTTATATTATTTGACGTTGAAAACCATGCATCACACAAAAAGTGCTACACACACAAACATTGCTGCTGAAATGTGTGCGTATGCAAATGTCCACGTCATTGACGTTCATATGTTGACATTAGTTGTAAAGGATCATGATAATAATGAATAACTTACGTGAATGAAATTAAAATTATATTAACAACATTGTCATTGGGTCGAATGAAGTATGAAAAGTTGAGAATACAAAGAACTATAATTTTGCATGGTGGTAACATTTTGACACATGTTACATGTACGTCAAATCAACACACGTGTGACTTATACATACACATGTGACAATGTTGTAATCAACATGAAGATGCATTGATGCAAGAACTAATCACATACATTGCTATGTAAATGATGTTGAAAACATTGGTGTGTTTAATGGCAAACATGCATTGAGTGTTAAGATCACTCATGTGCATCCGTGGATGTTCTCCTCCCATAATAAATATTTGATCAGGGTTTATCCCCTTCTCTCCACCAACCCATATATTACAGGAATGGAATTTGGAACGTTTGCTACATTAAATGTTATGTAATGTCCCTAATGATTTTCAAATACACTGCACATTAAGCACCAAGTGTAGCTAAACGCACGTACACTATACAGAAACGACATGTTTCAATAGTCACATCTTTTTCAATACGTTCTGTTTAGACATCCTGTAACTATACCTGTATCGAGGTTTGCACAACTTATGACAGATGTGAATTGAAATACATACCATGAGCAGTCATTGAAGTGATATACCTTGGAAAAGAAAACATGAATGAATATAAATCATTGTCATGACATGTTCATTAAGGTAAGCAACACACCAAAGTGTCTATTTTGTGTTAGATATGAAACACCATGTAGATTTCGTTAAATATAATATGAAAAACACACTGGTGTACACATCATTGTGATGCACATGTCACACTGTAAAAATAACATTGTATGTAACCATACAGCACTAACTAATGACTATGGACATAGTAGGTGTATTGTGTATGCATAACCAAAAAGAGCATGTACATAAAGTATTAATTTTTTACACATTTTTTATTGACGTACACACAAAAACTTTTATTTATAAGAAGGATAATAGAACCTGTGGATGAATGACATACCGGTGCCACATGCATTTGTCCACACAGCAGAGAAGAGAAAGGTGTGCGACCCATATTCATCTGTTTCCTAAGTGAATGGTATTTGGACAAATGTATTTATCATAACAAAGAATGAATATATGTATGTAGTACTATGAACATATATGTATTTGCTTACATGAAAAAAAAGTATTTATGACATTCAGACGTGTCTCAACACCACTGGCTGTTTGCTCAGTGTCAGCTGGTAAATTGACAGGATGCTCCTCCTCCAAACCATGACGTATGTCTGTTTGAACATTATTTCTGAGTGCCACATTGTGCAAAATGCAACATGCAATGATAATATCAGACACTTTAGCAGGCTTATATTGAAGTGCCCCACCAGTTCTATCAAGACACCTAAATCTTGTTTTGAGAAGCCCAAATGTCCTCTCTATGATGGATCGCATAGATATATGGGCAACATTGTACCTCTCCTCTGCTTCACTTTGAGGGTTTGGCACCGGGGTCAACAGCCACGGCCTAATTCCGTATCCTGAGTCACCTATAATCCATGGTGCACACATATGAAACAATTAGTGCTAACATTATAACATACAACATTTACTAGAAAAAGAAGAGTTGTTTGTTACCACATCATAATATGTACTCACCCACCAGCCAACCAGGTCCAAAATAGCATTCTTCGAAAGCATGGAAGACTGATGAGTTTCTCAGGATAGAGGAATCGTGACTGGAACCAGGGAATTTGGCTACCACATGCATAATTTCATCGTGGCATCGCATACCACCTGTACATTCAGGGAATGGTAGTGCTTAAGATTGCGGTAAGCATGCTCACTCTGACTAGGCGGGATCAAAGCAACATGGGTGCAATCTATTGCACCCAGCGCCCATGGTATCCCGGCTATGGTATAAAAGCCATTCCTGACTTCCAGCCACTCTGTGTGCTCTGTAGGAAAATGAATATAATTCCTAGCGCGTCTATTGAGTGCACATAGAAACTGGGTAAAGGCCTGTGAGAATGTAGAATGCGAGACCCCGCTCACTATGCCCACTGTTGTCTGGAATGACGCGGAAGCAAGATAATGATGAGCACAGCATTTTAACAAGCCCAGGGACTGCACGACCTCTGGCTGTCACAAAATCTAAATCTCCCCGTATCTCTTCATAAAGAGCTAAGATTGCTGCTGAACTCAAATGATAGCGACTTACAATCTCCTCCTCACTCATCCCATCTAACAGGGTTCTCTCCCTGTACAAACGAGGACGAGCCACAACTTCTCTCCTCTCTTCTTCTCTCATCTCCTTGCCCTCCCCCTCTCCTGTCCGCGTGCCTGTCCCTGTCACTGTCCCTGCCACTGTCCCTGCCTCTGTCCCTGTCCCTGTCCCTTCCTTGGCCTATGACATCCTCTCCATCAGCAAGCCTCTCATGCAATAGAATGTTCCTCCGTCTCCTAAACATTCGCATCATTTTGAGGTCTGTAGCTGTGAATGAGCAGGTAATTGCCCTCCTTTAAATACCTATGTGATGATGTCAGGTGACTTGCTAAAGTGCAAGGTGTTACATTAACATATCCAAGTAGTTTACTCCCAACCTGTATCCATTTGCTATAACAAGTATTATTTATGTGTGTTCAGCAGCCAATCATGATATTTCACAATGATGTAACGTTAAGCTTTGTACAAGAATTTATTGTCAAGTATTTGTGGAATGTGTAATGCATGTACTACTTCTGAACGCAACACTCAGTCATCTAATTAGGATACAACCATTACATTGACATTGAAAAACTTCGCTGCAACATGTCTAATTTGCCATGTTATTGTCACATTTTCACATCAAGTAATTATAGTGTGCATATGCATAAATTTATGGCATCAGGATAGTTGCTATTGATTCAGTTTCAAATGTGTAACAATGAGTAACTATTCTAGATGTTGTATAAGTTAGCATGAAGTGCTTGTAATGCATCTTGTACAATGTAAACATGCAATGTGATTGAGTGTCCAATTGCGGACGTCATCAAAAAAGGGAGGTCACAAAGTACATGTAAATATGAAAACAAAGAGCTACATTTACGTTTGATCATGCGTTACACATTCAAAGCATTGTGTAATGTATAGCAATATTACTATACGCTGGATGTGTTAGATGTGTGAAATGTGTAACATCATATAATAAATTGAAGCACAATTAAGTAACATGTTGGATATGATGTGAGCTGCTCCTTTAAGAGTTGAATATAGGATTTTTCCTTGACACATCATAACATGAAGACTAATGTGACACGCAAATCATGATAACATATAAAAGTAAAATGTTATGCAAATAATAAACGTAAGGGGTGACACGATGAAGTGAATGACCTCCACACTGTAATGCTAAGCACATTTGTATTATGAGCAATAAAACGTAAACACTACTATAATGTTATACGCCCCCGATCCATTGACTCCATTGATGTAGAGATGAGGTTTTTTTTCTAAGTGCCGTTCCGGCAACCTTACCGATCGTTCTCCCCTCCAACTTGCCAACTTTAGTTGGCGGGACCAATTGCAGATGAAATCTCCATTTCTGAGTGCCGATCAGCACCGATAAGCTGATCTGGGCTACTTGAATACAGCCGATTTAAAAAAGTGCCGAAAAGTGCCTTATCGTCAGGCGCATGCCAAAAAAATTTTTTCGGGAAGAAAAAATACCGATTTTGAGCACTTATCGGCGCTTACTGAATCTCAAATCCAATTTTGGCGGAAAAATGCCGAAAAAAGCATTATCGACGCTTACTGCATGAGGTCCATAATATCTTCATCACTAATAGTGATAGATAACTCACACAACCTCCTATGCAGTGCATGTAAGGATTGCAACAAAAAATAATAACATTTTATTAAACCATCATATTAAAAATCTATGTAATTATATACAGTGAATGATTAAAAAATCCTTCATGATGGGGGTGGCAGCCAGCTAGGGCTACTGTAAGTATAATGGTAACCTGATAAGCATACAAATCAACACTTGTAGATAATGGTCACAATATAGGTTTGTGGGATAAACTGCTGATGAAATGGATAGGAATACAATACCCTAACAGAATCCCAGACCCCATTTGTATAACATATAACAACACCTGTGACCAGTAGATGACCAAATTGTGTGTATGCAAATCAGCATTATTGCTGCTTCAAATAGCATGTAGCCAGTAAATATACACAAGAGAGTGGGTGTATCTGTTTGCACATACATTCAGGGAGTTACCAGCAATTGGTGCAGAGACCCATTGTATCAGATAGTAACAATCACAGGGTGGTTAGAGTAACCCACTCCAATCCTACCCTCAATACAATAAATAAATAGGACAACCAGGATAGATAGAGTGTATGTGTTAGTGCAGCCAATTGTGAGCATGTATAATAGAGGTGTGTGTTACAACTCACATTCAAATGGGTATACTACATAACCACATCAATTAACACTGTGTCATATAAATTAAAAATTGTCTACTATGGTTCCCCCTGCTCCTGTGTGAAATGGAGCTCCCCTGAGACATAAAATTACAATGTAGCATGTAGCTCAAAATGCCCAGTAACTGCTATACTGGCCGTATGAAGGAAAGCTCAGGTCGCCACTCCCCTGGACATCACCATCAAACGATTCCCCAACGCCGTATGAAGCGTGCACATTTGTATGTGCAAACAGGATACACCCGCTCTCTTGTGTATACAGTATATAAACTGGCTACATGCTATTTGAAGCAGCAATAAAACTGATTTGCATGCACACAATTTGGTCAACTACTGGTTACAGGTGATATGTTAGACAAATGGGGTCTGGATTCTGTTAGGGTATTGATATTCCTATCCCTTTCATCAGCAGAGTGTGCAGTTTATCCCACCAACCTATTAGTGACCATTACCAACAAATGTTGATTTGTATGCTTATCAGGTTACCATCATACTTAGCTGCAGCTGGCCACCAACCCCCACCATGGAGGATTTTTTAATCATTCACTGTATATAATCCCATGCATTTTGAATATGATGGTTTAATAAAAAAGTTATTATTTCTCGTTGCGATCCTTTCATGAACTGCATAAGAGTTGTGTATGAGTTAGTTCATTCTATCGCTATTAGTGATTGAGATATTATATCTAGGACTCACATGGTCATTATTGATAAGTCCACAACGAGAGCATATTGTAGGATATTTTTCTACAAATGCTCAATGTTGCCTACTATAACCCTGAACTAAGTATCTTTGCAATTATATGATTGATAGTACTAGGTTGAGCGACATAGGTTGCTGTAATTATTGCTAGGGAAGTTTCTAAAGTACTGTATGTCTCATTGCCAATCTTTTCATGTTTTAACCCTCAGGCTGCTCTTATAATTTCATGAAGCTGGAACGCTATGCAGCCCTTGTGATGTACAGCAGTGATTCCCAACCTTTTTTGTTTGGAGGAACCCTGGAAGTTTTTCAAAAAATCTCTGGGAACCCCTAAATGGCTGACACATAGTAGGTTAATTTCACATCTCACGAGCCCCCTCTATTTCCCACCCTCTACGTTGTATTTATTTCCCCTCCGTATCACTCACTCTCCCCTCCTCCTGCCTCACATGTATTTATCTCCCCTGCTTCTCACTCTTACTCCCTCTTTTCCTCACTCACTCCCCCCCTCTCTCCTCTCACTCACCCCTACCATCCGTAAATTACCCCACTCTCAATCAATCCTCCTCACAAAATACGTACCAACAAACCCCACCCCCTATATACGTGTAACCCCACCCGCAATACATAATAAAAATACCCGTCCCGCCAATACAGATGAAAAATTCCCCAGTCAATACATATTAAAAATGCCTCTGCAAATACATATTGTGATGTAGTCACTGTCCTAATGGACTAGAGAGCTAGTAGCTATGAGACTTTCCAGCTCAGAGAGTTAACCCCCTTGAATAGACAGCAACAGCTGCTGCCTAATTAATCAGGCTGAACAAGGAAGTGTTTAAGGGAGATACAGAGAGCTGCCATACTGAGCCAGAGAGAGACTGATTTCCCTCAGGGAAGGGGACAGAGAAAGTGCTCCCCAAAAAGGAAGGCTGGCACAGTTCCTTAGACCCACTGGACGGTGGTCACGGAGTCTGCTGGGACTGCCAGGGTTGGCAAACCCAGGAAGAAGAAAGGACGCGAGGCTGTGCTGAAGTGGGAACGTCTGTTCAAAACCTGGACTAACAGATAAGCAAAACCCTTTATTGCCATGCGCGGAGACTGTGTACATTGTTGCATATGCCAGGGCATGTTTTTGAGGTGAGAATTAGTTTAGCTTGCCATCCAGTAAGTAACGGTTAAAGCTACATTCTAGTTAGTTTTCGCTAAAGGGAATAGGTGTTATTTTTATGAGTTTGTTTTGACTTAAAGTGACAGTGTTTAAAAATGTGTATTGTCACTAATGGAAATATAAACCACTGAAGGTTGAGGGCTTAGGGCCCCTTGTGTGTATACACATGTTTGTCCCCCTTTAATATAAAACAAACCCTAGAAGACTGTGCCAGGAAGAGCCGGGGCAAGCGTCAGCGCTACATAAAGGGAGCAGTTTGCCACAATATTAAAAATGCCCCCGCTGTCCCAATACATTTTAAAAAGACCCCCACCGCCTCAATACATTTTAAAAAGACCCCCATCACCCCAAAAACATTTTAAAAAGACCCCCACCACCCCAATACATTTTAAAATGACCCCTGCCACCCCAATACATATTAAAAAGACCCCCACCACTCTAATACATTTTTAAAAGACTCCCACGCCCCCAATACATATTATAAAAAATGTACCCCATCATCAATCTCATATATCTCCGCCAGCACCCTTCATCATCATCATCCTTATATATCTCCCCCAGCACCCTTCATCATCATTCTCATATATCTCCCCCAGCGTGCTTCATCATCCTCATATATCTCCCCCAGCACCCTTCATAATCCTCATACATCTCCCCCAGCACCCTTCATATACCCACCCCTTGCATCTCACATCACCCTCATATACCCACCCCCCTGTATCTCACATCACCCCCCTGCATCTCATATCAACTCCCGCATCTCACATCACCCCCCTGCATCACATCACCCCCCCTGTATCCCATAGCATTCCCTCCCACTGTATCTCACATCACCCTCACCCCCCCATATGCCTACGTCAGGCGGTGGTGGGCAGGAGGCGGCAGCTGGCCCGAGCAGTGGCGGGCACGTGCTGCAGCGGGAGGCAGTGGCGGGAGGCGGCGGTGGGCTGGATGCGGAGGTAGATAAATACAAAGTACGCAGGACAGCATGCACGCTCTCGCTCTAGCTAGCAGCAGGCACTGGAAATGCCGCACTGCTAGAGTGTGCTCCTGCAGTCCTGTGAGCGGGCACTTGGGGGAGAGGGAGAGGTGGGAGGAGGGGGGGAGCTGGGGAGAACTGGGAGGAGGGGGAGAGCCAGGAAAGCCGCCATGGGCCGCACAGTGAGTGCGGGTGGCTAGGCAGAACCCCTGGGACTGCACCACAGAACCCTGGTTGAGAAACACTGATGTACAGCAAACCCATGATCACATGATTTTCCGTCAGCATTGGTTGTTTTTTGCATCCCTGAAATTAATACTGTATCTTCAAAATTCCTATTGCGATTTTATATCTGTAGCTGTACTATATACTGTATATTTCTATACAGTCTATTTATTAGACTCTGAAATTGTTAATATATTTGAAGGTGACACTGTACAGTATATTGTTGAATGCAGGATTCTTACTCCAAAGTAAAATTAAGTCCACAGAGAAACAACTGAAATGTAATTTCCTCTCTATCCATGTCTCACAAAACTGTACAGTACATATTTGGCAATTTTATCATATATCAAAATTACTTATGACTAAAGATTCAATTTTTGTTCACACCTATCAGATAAACACATATTGCAATATGTTTTTTTTTATTTAAATGCTGTAGCTTTTTAGTAGTCACAATTCTTTCCTTTTCACATACAGTAGTCCAATTGCATGTCTTTTTAGTAATTTCTATGCAAGAAGAAAATAGCTCAATATTTTTTGAGCACATTTTTAGATAGATAGTCCGGTCTTTGAATTGGAGTGTTCACAAAATTGCCCTATTACAAAGCACATCCCCCTGCTCTGTATGCAGCAACATCACTATGACCTTAGAAAGAGTAGATTTAACAGCTGCAATACACATGTCAAGACTTCAAATATATTTTACAGTAATGACATGAATTTGTCAGCATCTCCTGTCTTTATTTTTTGTTTAAATATCTGGGATCTTGTTTGTCCTCTCAGTTGGTTGTGCTTTGAATTGCAGACACTGTAAATAAGGTAATCCTGAACCTGTACTGTATTGTTTGTCTCCCTGGATACAATAATTACAGATGTACACATTTGAAATTCCTTATATAGTTTTTAAAAAAAAACACAAAATAAAGTGTATTTGATTTTTAACAATAGGGCACATGTATCAAGTGCAGGTATGGGATATTGCACCCGTTTCGGCTTTAACTCCCAGTCAAGGCAATGGGGCCCATTCACAAAGCAGTGATAAAATCAATTCCTACCTTGGGCAGATCACTTTATCTCCCTCTGCCTCAGGCACCAAAAACATAGATTGTAAACTCCACTTGAACTGAAATAAAAATAAGCCATCCAAATTAAAAACAATTTAAGCCAAACAATAAACAGAAAAAGAAAATACAACAATCAATAGAAAAAAAAGCATTTGCCAAAACATGCATTGGCTGTCACTATATTTATCTGTACCAAAACAGGCACAGATTAATACATTATCAGTCAATGGGCAATAAAAAAATACAATTACATACATTCAATGTTTTTCTTACCTTTAGAAGTGTTGACTCTCCGAAACACAGGCGTTTCAGGAAGCTCTCGTACCGCGACGTCATCAAAGTCAATCCAACGCCATCCACCTTGAAGATCCAGAACAGTTAACAAAATTCTTCTTTCTTTTATCTTCTATCACAGTGGTTCCCAAACTTTTTCGGTTCAAGGCTCCCCAAGGCAATCAGAATTTTTTCAAGGCTCCCCAAGGCGATCAGGATTTTTACGCGGCCACCAAAGTAATAACAAAGGCGTATATACATACCTAACAGTTGCAGTGCGCAGTTGGTGTCACTCTCAGACACTCTCACACACTCTCACTCTCTCTGACCTCACTCTCTCTCTCTGACCTCACTCTCTCTCTCTCTCTTTCTCTGACCTCACTCTCTCTTTCTCTGACCTCACTCTCTCTCTCTCTGACCTCACTCTCTCTCTCTCTGACCTCACTCTCTCTCTCTCTCTGACCTCACTCTCTCTCTCTCTCTGACCTCACTCACTCTCTCTCTGACCTCACTCACTCTCTCTCTGACCTCACTCACTCTCTCTCTGACCTCACTCTCTCTCTCTCTCTGACCTCACTCTCTCTCTCTCTGACCTCACTCACTCTCTCTCTCTGACCTCACTCACTCTCTCTCTGACCTCACTCACTCTCTCTCTGACCTCACTCACTCTCTCTGACCTCACTCACTCTCTCTCTGACCTCACTCACTCTCTCTCTGACCTCACTCTCTCTCTGAACTCACTCTCTCTCTGACCTCACTCTCTCTCTGACCTCACTCTCTCTCTCTCTCTCTCTCTCTGACCTCACTCTCTCTCTCTCTCTCTGACCTCACTCTCTCTCTCTCTCTGACCTCACTCTCTCTCTCTCTCTCTGACCTCACTCTCTCACTCTCTCTCTCTGACCTCACTCTCTCTCTCTGACCTCACTCTCTCTCTCTGACCTCACTCTCTCTCTCTGACCTCACTCTCTCTCTCTGACCTCACTCACTCTCTCTGAACTCACTCTCTCTCTGACCTCACTCTCTCTCTCTGACCTCACTCTCTCTCTCTGACCTCACTCTCTCTCTCTGACCTCACTCTCTCTCTCTGACCTCACTCTCTCTCTCTGACCTCACTCTCTCTGACCTCACTCTCTCTCTCTCTTTCTCTGACCTCACTCTCTCTCTGACCTCACTCACTCACTCTGACCTCACTCTCTCTCTCTGAACTCACTCTCTCTCTGACCTCACACTCTCTCTCTGACCTCACACTCTCTCTCTGACCTCACACTCTCTCTCTGACCTCACACTCTCTCTCTGACCTCACACTCTCTCTCTGACCTCACACTCTCTCTCTGACCTCACACTCTCTCTCTGACCTCACACTCTCTCTCTGACCTCACACTCTCTCTCTGACCTCACACTCTCTCTCTCTGACCTCACACTCTCTCTCTCTCAGACCTCACTCTCTCTCTGACCTCACTCTCTCTCTCTCTGACCTCACTCTCTCTCTCTCTCTCTGACCTCACTCTCTCTCTCTGACCTCACTCTCTCTCTCTGACCTCACTCTCTCTCTCTGACCTCACTCTCTCTCTCTCTGACTTCACTCTCTCTCTCTGACCTCACTCTCTCTCTCTGACCTCACTCTCTCTCTCTGACCTGACTCTCTCTCTCTGACCTCACTCTCTCTCTCTGACCTCACTCTCTCTCTCTGACCTCACTCTCTCTCTCTGACCTCACTCTCTCTCTCTGACCTCACTCTCTCTCTGACCTCACTCTCTCTGACCTCACTCTCTCTCTCTCTGACCTCACTCTCTCTCTCTCTCTCTCTCTCTCTCTGACCTCACTCTCTCTCTGACCTCACTCTCTCTCTCTGACCTCACTCTCTCTCTCTCTGACCTCACTCTCTCTCTCTCTGACCTCACTCTCTCTCTCTCTGACCTCACTCTCTCTCTCTGACCTCACTCTCTCTCTCTGACCTCACTCTCTCTCTCTGACCTCACTCTCTCTCTCTGACCTCACTCTCTCTCTCTGACCTCACTCTCTCTGACCTCACTCTCTCTGACCTCACTCTCTCTCTCTCTTTCTCTGACCTCACTCTCTCTCTGACCTCACTCACTCTCTCTGAACTCACGCTCTCTCTCTGAACTCAATCTCTCTCTCTGAACTCACTCTCTCTCTCTGAACTCACTCTCTCTGAACTCACTCTCTCTCTCTGAACTCACTCTCTCTCTCTGAACTCACTCTCTCTCTCTCTCACTCTCTCTCTCTGACCTCACTTTCTCTCTCTCTGACCTCACTCTCTCTGACCTCACTCTCTCTCTCTCTCTGACCTCACTCTCTCTCTCTCTGACCTCACTGTCTCTCTCTCACAGACAAATGGACACTCTCTCACAGACAGACGGACACTCTCTCTCACAGACGGACACACTCTCTCTCAGACAGACACTCTACCTCTCTCAGACAGACACTCTACCTCTCTCAGACAGACACTCTACCTCTCTCAGACAGACACTCTACCTCTCTCAGACAGACACTCTACCTCTCTCAGACAGACACTCTACCTTTCTCAGACAGACACCCTACCTCTCTCAGACAGACACTCTACCTCTCGCAGACAGACACTCTACCTCTCTCAGACAGACACTCTACCTCTCTCAGACAGACACTCTACCTCTCTCAGACAGACACTCTCTCTCTCACTCTCTCAGACACACTCTCTCTCAGGGAGGGAGGAAAGGCATGAGATCCGTGCAGGCAGCTCCCTGCACACAGACACACACAAATAAATACACACACACACACAAATACACACACACACACAAATACACACACACAAATAAATACACACACACACAAATATACACACACACATAAATAAATACACACACACACAGATACACACACAGATGCAGATACACACACACACAAATAAATACACACAGATACGGGGGGTGGGGGATACACTCTCTCTCTGACCTCACACTCTCTCTCTGACCTCACACTCTCTCTGACCTCACACTCTCTCTCTGACCTCACACTCTCTCTCTGACCTCACACTCTCTCTCTGACCTCACACTCTCTCTCTGACCTCACACTCTCTCTCTGACCTCACACTCTCTCTCTGACCTCACACTCTCTCTCTGACCTCACACTCTCTCTCTCTGACCTCACACTCTCTCTCTCTCAGACCTCACTCTCTCTCTGACCTCACTCTCTCTCTCTCTGACCTCACTCTCTCTCTCTCTCTCTGACCTCACTCTCTCTCTCTGACCTCACTCTCTCTCTCTGACCTCACTCTCTCTCTCTGACCTCACTCTCTCTCTCTCTGACCTCACTCTCTCTCTCTGACCTCACTCTCTCTCTCTGACCTCACTCTCTCTCTCTGACCTCACTCTCTCTCTCTGACCTCACTCTCTCTCTCTGACCTCACTCTCTCTCTCTGACCTCACTCTCTCTCTCTGACCTCACTCTCTCTCTCTGACCTCACTCTCTCTCTGACCTCACTCTCTCTGACCTCACTCTCTCTCTCTCTGACCTCACTCTCTCTCTCTCTCTCTCTCTGACCTCACTCTCTCTCTGACCTCACTCTCTCTCTGACCTCACTCTCTCTCTCTCTGACCTCACTCTCTCTCTCTCTGACCTCACTCTCTCTCTCTCTGACCTCACTCTCTCTCTCTGACCTCACTCTCTCTCTCTGACCTCACTCTCTCTCTCTGACCTCACTCTCTCTCTCTGACCTCACTCTCTCTCTCTGACCTCACTCTCTCTGA
>NC_134486.1:280834642-280929642 GCF_040206685.1 Ascaphus truei | reverse complement strand
CCTCCCCACTGCCCTAGTTAACAGGTCTTTCATTTTACTGGATATGGATCCAATGTTCGTCCTTCTCCCTCCTAATAGAGGTACATGAGAATTGTAATCCTAGTATAGGTGTATTAGTATTTTATCTGGTAGTGTTAGGACCTGTGAGCAGGGTCTGTCTTGATGTGGCTCACAGGCTTTTGACTCTTTGGCCAAAGGGTTAAACTAAATGACCCTTTTTCAAGAGAATATATAAGTATTTTACTGTGTATTTTTGACATATTGGAAGTGGCATTGGGCTTTTTTGTTCTTTGTTTTATGCTAGAGTATAGTAGAGCATAGTATAAAGGTAAATTTCAGTGAGCATTAAGTATGATCCCATACAATAGGTAGTGAAGGGGTGGTGCTGACTGGGAGTGGATAATATGATCGACAGAAGTAGGGAAGGCTCCCTATTGTGTCGCACTTGAGAACACCCCTATCCGGGCTTAAAAATAATTTTTATTAACACATTAAATTAAAATATATTTAAGTTTAGTTATGAATCACATAACTTAGTTGCAAGGGATAGCGACACGTCATCATGACAGTTCGGCCGAGTGGACCAATCAGAAACCAGCATTATTTGGTAGCCTTAGTAACCAGAATACACTGATTGATGTATGCTGGTCTACTACCTTTTCTGACGAATCACAAGACTTGATGGCGGTCACGTGTTTACAACTACCCAATCGGATTACATACCACAGCTGCAAGAGATAGTGATGCGTCATTATGACGTAACAGCCAAACGGACCAATCAGGAGTCAGCATCACTCTGTAGCCTTAGTGACCAGAATGTACAAAAACCCAGCAGAATCACTCACAAACTGCCTCCGATGAAGCCTAAGAGGTGAAACATATTTAGGGTATGTCCAGCGTCACTCCCTGGTGCGCAGGCTAATCGGAGAGGTTGGGTGCCAAGTTTTGTCAGAGCGGTTCGGAGCCTTCACCGTGGGAAGTTCAACACTCTGACTCTGATCCTATTTGATACCATTTGCAGTTATATTTGATTAAATATATATATATATATACAGTGTTCGACAAACCTATACATTTGCTCGCCCCGGGCAAGTAGATTTAACCCCCGGGCGAGTAAATATTGGCCCAAGCAGCACACGTTTGGTACTAGGTGGCGAGTAGATTTTTTTGTGTGGCGAATTGATTTTTTGGTGATTTGTCAACCACTGTATATATATATATATATATATATATATATATATATATATATATATATATATATATATATATATATATATATATATATATATATAATTTAATATCCTGTGCTACTACTACTTAGTATGGAGTTTTAAGGGTCATTTGACTTGAGACTCCACTTCATCTGTAGGAGTGCCTTGATAGTGTTTGTTAAGCGTTAACCAGGCTCAAAATCTCTTGCACCTGTCGGTCTGGTGATATTTATGTGAGTAGGGATTTGGACATAACACATAAATAATCAGATGATTACATAAAGCCCCCTATAATTGCACTCTAGGTAGGTGACATTGATAGTACAACGTCATCTGTCAAGGGGCCACTAAATGGCCTATTCCCTTATTAGGGTAAGCCGCGAAGGTCACAC
Organism: Ascaphus truei; assembly: GCF_040206685.1. Taxonomy (NCBI): domain Eukaryota; kingdom Metazoa; phylum Chordata; class Amphibia; order Anura; family Ascaphidae; genus Ascaphus; species Ascaphus truei. The sequence continues at coordinate 280,928,039 of NC_134486.1, read as the reverse complement.
TCAAATGAAAATAAAAAACTTTTAATCAGTAATGTTTAAAAACGACGAGACACCATAAAAATGCATACACAATGCATATTAAAATCCCCAAATGTGTGTAAGCACAGAAGCAGGCAAAGGACTCTCAATGTCCAGAGCCTAGGGATAGGCTGACGCAATACTGCATAAATCCACACCGTAGGTATGTGTGGTTGCGTGACCAAAGTTAATAAGTCAATGGTATGCTGCAGTGAGTAATGGAGTATCAATACCCCTCGGTTAGGTGAAATACAACTTGATCGTAAGCGTGTCAGCGGCTGCAGTTCCAGGAAGTGATCGGGACTGATCGTGCCTTCTCCACAAGCTGCGTGGACGTCAGCGTGATGACGTCACGCGTTCCCCGACGTACGTTTCGCGCGTCACAGCGAGCTTTCTCAAGGGGGAGGAGTCCTTCGCGGCTTACCCTAATAAGGGAATAGGCCTTTTAGTGGCCCCTTGACAGATGACGTTGTACTATCAATGTCACCTACCTAGAGTGCAATTACAGGGGGCTTTATGTAATCATCTGATTATTTATGTGTTGTTGCCTTGCGTTCTCCCTTGCACCAGGTAGTTTACCTTTAATATATCTTTTGTGTTTGTATGGTGAAGCGACGTGCCCCCTGTGTAAATTAGGGATTTGGACATAGCATGATATTCAGGCAGAGCTAAAATCTGAGTATAATCATAAGGAGTATATGTCCTCAGTACATCAAGGAACTTACACACAATATAAATATAGATCTACAGGCTCTTTATCCTTGTAGAAAAAATAGTGGAAATGGTGGTCACTGCTCACCGAACACCGGAATCAACCAAGCGCAGTATAAATAAAAAATGATTTATTCATCCAATTGAAAAAAGACATACACAGTGTGTATAACTCTGACGCTTTTCGTCTCGGTAAGGAGACTTTATTTATCAACTCTTTTATAAAGTCTCTTTACCAAGACGAAACGCGTCAGAGTTATACACACTGTGTATGTCTTTTTTCAATTGGATGAATAAATATTTTTTTATTTATACTGTGCTTGGTTGATTTTGATGTTCGGTGACCAGTGACCGCCATTTCCACTGTTTTTTCTGTATTATCTACCGGCTGGAGAATGCAGTATCAGCGTTCTATGGGGGTCCTTTGGCATTAATCAGTAACAGGCGGACATGGACAGCCTATCATGAGTACCGGCCAGCTGATCGTAAGGTGTGAGACACAGGGTGCGGTGAGGGAAGCTATTGAAGACTCCGTGATTATCTTGTGGGACATGCTGCAGCGATGCTTTCAGGGATACTTTGGACTGTTATATGATAATTAGCCCCCCACCCTGGGTGAGTCCATTATAAACACACCAAGGACATTTACAAGCCTATTTAGTTCATTTTCCCCCACGCTGACACAACCGAGGGAATCAAGAGGATGTTTGCTGTATAATACATTTACTACGTCATTGCTATTGATAAGAGCATCAGTCTTTGAGGTTTATTCCTCAGTTTTTTCACTCTTTATCCTTATACTTTTTCCTCTAGCGATATTCTGGGAGCAGAAGTCTGGATAATTTGTATCCCTTGAATAGAAACCGAGAACCTGTAATATAATTAACAACCCTAACATTTTTTTATATAATTAAATAACAAGTCTATAGGTTCATATTTATTGAACCAGTATTTTTTGGTATTTTCAGTAAAAAGAGTGTGAGAAAATATTCGGACATACCACCCTATTCAAGGTATACAGTATTTAATCAGAATATGTATATCAGAGAAAAATATTACCACACAAAATTACACACTAAAACCTTTTCACGTGATAGGGTTTTATGTTACATTTAGGATCACTTTGTTTTCAGACGCTTCAAGGTTTTCATATAATCAACCATCATCACAATTAATTTAATAGCATAATTGTGGTCTACTATAAAATGAATAGCTGATTTGTCAAGCAATATTTGTTTTGTTTTAGCACCCTGACGTCTCCTCATTTTAATTTACTTTAAATTATTTTAATTTCTTTTGGTTCATGTTTTTGTGTTTAATCCACTACATGTATATTTTAATTTAATGTGTTAATAAAAAATATTTTTAAGCCCGGATGGGCAACAATAGGGAGCTTTCTCTACTTCTGTCTTCTATGGCTAAAACAGATTCCTTTGTTAACCAGTATTGTGACCTGAGGAAGAGAGGAGAACTCTCGAAAGCTTGTCCTATGACATAAATTGTTAGTCCAAATAAAAAAAGGTATCACCTAATACTGAAGAACTCATTTATTCTGCACTATCACAACTGGGTAGCTTTTTTTATGGCTTTGTTATAAGGATAGTGGGCAGCTTCCTATCCGATTTATAGAAGAAAGTGCAGACTTAGTATGGAAGTGATCTGCTCCACAGATTCACGGTCACTAATGCTGGTGAATAGGAAATCCATACCAGACTTTACAATGGTTCTGGTTTCCGTCACCTGCTCACCTAACTAAGGAACAGGAATATATTGCAGTTAGATTTCCTTCTCCAGTCTCTCTCATAGAGCCTGGAAGGAAAACTGCTGTCCCCATCTCTCAGGTAAGGACTCAATGTTATTATACCTGTGTGCTATTTAAAGTTGGTAACTGGCTTAGCCAAACAAAATTGCAGATAGGGATATGCATGTGAGTTAGTCTCCTGACAGGAGTAGATGTTTCATTTTATGATTTCTTTTGTTCTTAAAGTGATGGTGTTTAAAAAGTTTATGTGAGGAGCATGGGGTCTCCTGAGTTGAACAAAGTTGATTTCAGCCTCGGGGACCCCCTACTTCCCAGGCCTTGTTATGGGGTGCCGGTATCCCTCTGCTTTGTTTACATCCAACGATCACGTGACACACAGGATTGTAACATGGCGGAGATTCCGGCACCCATAATAGGGCCTGTATCTCGGGAAGTAGGGGGTCCCCGGACCTGAAATCAACTTTGTTCAACTCAGGAGATCCCCTGCTACATTACTGTAATGTTAGAATTTTAATTAAAAAAAAACAAATCGCCTGTGAGAGGCGCACATTTAGAGTGACTGATTCAGCCTATCTCTTACTGCACATCTATTACAGAAAGGCAGACCCTGGTAGGACGCACACAGCAGAGTCCCCTGCTGCGTTAATCCGATGGGCCATTAGTCTGTCCCGGCATATCTCTAAATTCCATTTTGAGATTTGTTCGAATAACGGCCGCTGCATCTATATGGCAAAATTTGATCAGACAGACTTTATCAATCAATGATTGTTTTATTCGAAACCCACCGTATCCTGGAAAGATGGGTGGGTCTTGGTCAGTGCACGAATCATGATTGAGTATGTTTGATCATGGAAATTTAAAAAGAGAGAGCACATTTTCGGAAAAAAATATCATTATAGCGGTGCTTTAAATTTTCAGCAGCATTTTTATTATTTTCAACCGGATTGCTTCAACCAGTACCAGAACCATCAACATCACAGACCTAACTATTACGAGAACATGAATAATAAAGACATGGCTCCAGCAGATGACATGCCACAAACTAAGTATCTGTATCCGCCTCAGTGCATGACACAATATCCAAACTATTATGGAGCACGCAACTATCTGAACGAGCTGAATCCACAGAACAACCAATTGATAGACTACAGCAGCTACCTCCACAACACTCCTTGCATGACTGCACAGAATATGCATGGAATATAATACAGGTACTACTAAAATTGTACTTTATACAATCAGTGATTCACTTATTCCCAAATGGCACGCATATGCGTACCATTCATTATACATGCGTGTACCATAGGAAAAAAAAGTTTAGTTGATAAGTTGTGCTGTGCCCCTTTTACCTCTTCTCTGTCATCTGTTAATATTACAGAGATCGCGCCGTGAATAGCATCAGATGCTGGAACAGACTTCTGAAAGTAGGTAAGAGGCAGTTAACGAGATCCGTGGCAATATTGTGAAATGTGCTGTGCCAGGCCACTGTAAAAAAGACAACTTTCTGTGCATCCCTTAAATGTAATTCCATAACATTTATGCCCCTCTGTTTTAAAGCAGGTCGCCATTTTGGCTTTTGCAGTGCACATATTGATAATTAGTTGTGTACTTTGCCTATGTATACAGTATGATGTGTTTGATATGCTAATTCTGTGTTTGTGACTTAGATAAATGGCTGGGAAGGCAGCCGATTATAGCTAATATGTTATATTATGATGGCAATATCATGTTATCTGGCAGTGGATATATAATATTGTTGCAGTGATAGGAGGTCTGGCACAACAAATGACTGTAGTAAAGGTAGCTGGATACATTTCACTCGATGTTACTTAATATATGGTTGTTAGAGAAAACATTCATGCATAATAAATCATTTGTTATAAAAAAGGTGGTAAAAACGAATGTCAAAAATTATTTTAGCCCACAAACAAATGCAAATGTTCTTAACGAGTACTACACAACTCTTACAATACAAAAAAGCTTAAATGTTTTTATAAATATGTACATTTTTAGGTAATGTAACATAACGACTTATTTTACAGATGTCGACATCTTGATTCCACAGATAGAAGATCATGTGAATGGAAGTATCCAAACACAGAAAACGTTACACCTTTTACATAATCTTTACACATGCTGTACACATGATGTAGACACTTAGCTACATTACATTGGGACTAGTGCTATGAGACACAGTAAACTGTATATGATAATTTGATGAGGTTATATGTCTAAACAATTGTTATATAGTTTTCACAACTATCGACATATTTTATATATTAAACAAATTATTATCCTCATTTTTAATTAATGAGACATTTTAACAAATTCTGTTGTGAACATGACAATGTCCAAACGTCATATTGATTGTATCGGTGTGCAATTGTTCGGATGATCTTGAGGTTCATCATTGTCTACTGGGTAGGGGGGAAGGTGAACCTTCTGCAGTGAGATTGGGATTCAGTGATAGTATCATTGTCCTTCAGTTTAGAGTAGGCGAGCCAGTAGCCTTTCCTTGATTTAATTTCCCCGATCACCAACCCCGCACCGACAACCAAAACTACACCCACCTCTTCCCTGCCTTCATGTCTTCTTTCAACACTGTCTTCAACCCACTAACACTAGTATTACTATTAGAGATGTTATTATAATTTGTTATCTTCACTTGTTATATAAGCTACAGTATTAGTTCTACGTATACTAGATTTGCTTTTGCTGCTACTGTAGCTAGCCTATAGACAGACAGATGACCTGCTGCTATATACTACCCCTACTGTACTTGCCTGCCTGACACCATCAGCTGGAAGAAAGAATATCTAATCTAGAGGGGGAAAAAAAATCAATCTGCACTTGCAACAAGAAGATTTAAAGAACAAAATGAGATGTAAAAATATAAAAAGTAAAGATATTCTAGGACAGGTGGAAGGAGATGATATAGTCAACTTTGTAGAAATCCTCCTTAAAGCTGCAATTTTTTTTCTTTTGTTGTAATTTACTTTTTTACTTCAATAGTTTTATGTGGGCAATCTCTAATTACCTAAAGAACTGCATACTGTAGCTGCCGGTCAATTCGTTCTCCGTCTATTGATCAGCAAAGTTTGGCGACATCTTTAAATATGGGGAATGTAAATCTTTGCTATAGGAACAAGCATGCTTGTTAAAATAGAATACAAGAAAATTGGTCTTTCAAAGTTGTTGTTTTTAAAACAGAAAATGCTTAAAGTATTTTTTCTTACTACAGAACTGATTTATTAAAAAAAAAAAACAAATGCAGGATATTGCGTGAACTGCAGCTTTAAATCCAAATTTATGGATTAAAACCCACCTACTGTATACATACTGTATGTCTTTTGACTGGGTTAATAGAGCTCTGGGAATGCATGTGTCATCTAATCAACCTTGCAACATCATTGTGAGATTCCAATATTTTCAAACACATTAATTAGTTGCGGAGGTTTCATGATAGATTTTCAAAACATGTTTATGTGAAAACTATGAGTACATGTTATTTGATATGTTCTTAATATTTATTTTTAATATGACTTTCCCATCACTAAGCCTAATGATTTTGGTTTATGTTTCTACAATTTATTTACAATACATTTCACATATTGTCCATATATGTTTGGTAAGAAAAAAAATTCACGTGAAGTGTAATATATTACATATATTACAGTTTTCTGAGATGTTAATTACCATTGAGATAGATATATCCACATGTGGACTTATATTTAATTATACCATTTTGCCTCTTCAATGTAACTACAACAGATGTTTCCAGCACATCTCCAGGTGTGACAGACAGGTTTCGCAAATAAAATTAAGAATCATACTGAAGGCCCTCAGCTGTAAACATTTTGAGCAGACACTTGCTGACAACTATTTGTCAAAATAAATAATGACAATAATATATTCAGACATCAGTAATATATGACAAATATAATTATATGTATCGCTCATGGTTCTAAAGGCAAATCAATTAGAAGAATGTGAAGAAACAGATGGGACATAAAATATATCTGTTTCATTTGAAATGAAAACATGGCCTTTTTTCTTATTATATGCTTGCCCAACAGAAACTTTTGTCAACATTTCTTAAGATAATAAAAACTGTAGAAACATGATTAATTGTTGATTTGATTACATTTTAATTTGGATAACAACCAATTATGTATTTGTATGGACATTGATCATTGTTAACTTAAATTGGTCATATTTGATCCAAAATTGACTATGAAAACACTGGATACTTGCTTATAAACTGATGTAATTTTGTGTATATATTCTAATTCTATCTATCTATTATATATATATATATATAATACAAGATGTTCAGGGCACTCAAATAAGTTAAAGGGAAGAATAAATTACTTATCTTGAGATCAGGGTGCCTGCAGTGCAGACGGGACCACCATCTAGCAGCAAAATAGATCAAAGAAATCTGCAGCACTCTCTGGTAAATTTGTAAATAGGAATGAGATTTAATGTATCAGGCAAGCATAAGGGGTCAGTGCAAGAACTGGGGAGCGACATTTCGGACCTTCCGGTCCTTAACCTAGCAGGGGGTCTCCGAACCTGAAATTAATGAGATTCAGCTCTAGAGTCCCCCTGCTACAATACTGCGTGATTACAATAGCTAGCTACTAAGGCAATGAAGTGGTTAGCCAGATTTCCTGTTTTTTTGGGGGGGTAGGTGAAAGTGGTAGTGGCCCAGCGTGGGTGGTTAGGCCTACCGGGAAGGTTGTGGGAGGGGTTAATTTTTCATGTATGTCCTGGGCACAGAGTTATAACAATACATGGTTACATTTAACAAACAGAGGTTATACAGTCAATTCATGGACATTTCATGGCCAGATAGAGTTGTAAAATTGGGTACAGGGGATAAAGGGCTGGTGAGTTTCAGATTGCAATAGAGAAGCTTTAACATCACCAAACATCAGCGAACGGCAGCAAATGGCTCACACCCTTTATCTGCCTTCGGCTGCACCAAAGGATGTCTGCCTTTGGGCAACGCAGATGTACAATGAAGGTGTTCAGGTTGAATGCAGCTGTGAATACAAAGTTCTTTGTGCTCTTAGCTCATTAACATTCCAGTGGGTGGAGTTGACGTTCCACTAAGTAAAAGCAAATATTAAACCTTAGCACTCTGGTCCTGTACTGAGGAGAGCAGATATTGGGGAGCCCTATCAGCATTGCGCCTTTGGGGCGACACCCCATACTGGGGCCAGTAACTCAGGAAGCAGGGGATCCCCAGACCTGAAATTAATGCGATTCAGCTCCAGAGACCCCCTTCTACAGTACTATGTGATGAAAATAAAATGAAAGCCCAACTGTCGCCAAATAGAGGCATGCAGGGAGAGTGACTGATTCAGTCTCTCTCTTACTGTGCGTCTCTTACAGACAGGTGCAGCCCGCTATGATTCACACATTCAATCGTAGGGACCCCCGTTGTGTTAATCCGAAGGGCCATTGCAGCCTGCTGTGGACTATCTAGCAGAGTGATTGCGAGATGCTCAGGGATTTTCTTCAGACACTGGGCCATAACCAACAGTTTCATTTGTACAGTATTCTAGTTTGAGTTTATGCTTCAAATCACTAAGTAGCAAGAATTTCTTCATGATCTTGCTGTAGTGTTACAGAATCTTCCTTCAGATATGAGGATAATTGGTGGTGGTGATTTCAATACTTTTGTGAGCCAGCTGCTTGACAAATCTTCTCAAATTCTAAAACAAGAGCCTTCCACAACGTATCATGTCTGAAACAATTTAAGAAACTGAACTTAGTGGATTCTCAGTGCCTTCATGATAAATGTTACTTTTCTTTTCTGTGCCCCATGGAATTTATTCCAGAATTGATTATATCTTAATTTCTCCAACTATGATCTATCAACTGTCTTCCTTTTCAATAGGATCTATTTTATGGTCATATCTCATACAAAAAATTGAGATTTATTAATCAGGATTTGAGGATAAAATAGGATATCCAAATCCATTGATGAATACTTCTCTCTTAACGAAGATGGTGAAGAGGTTTTTTCAACAGAAAGAAGGTGAGAGTTTTTAGAGGAGTAATCATTTAAGAAGCCTCAGCTTTAAAAAAATTATAATTATAAACAGTTGACAGCTTAAAACAGTAATTTCTTGCTCTCGAAAAAAAACAAAGTTACAAATTCTCAACTTACTTATAGGAAAATTCTTAAAATACATTGACAAATAAATACTATTCAAATTAATTCAATAGACTTTCAAATGAGAAGAACTCAACGAAAATGTTATGAATGTGGCAACAGAGCAGGTAGACTCATTAAAAATAAATGCAAAAGAAAAAGAACGATATTTCTATTCATGCTATCAAAAGTGACTCATGACTTTAAAGAAATTGTATATGTTTTTAAAGACTTCTATAAAAAAAAATGTATACACCTGCATGGAAATGCTCTACATAACACATTTCTGAATATGTAAACTCATTGATTGATTTATCAAAGGTTCCCAGTGCTCAAATGGAGATTCTGGAAAAAATATATTGAATTAAAGTCCCATAGGAAATGTATCAACTTTAAAAAGCCTAAAAGCCTGGTCCAGATATCTTTACGGCAACCTTTTAAAAAAGATGTCACATTTAATTGCTCCCAAATGTTGGAAATTATATAATGGTCTTTTGCAAGACTGTGATTCTTAAAGCTGATAAAGACTATACTCTTTGTTCTCATTTTTGACTAATTTCGTTATTATTAAATCTCGAGTGAACATTTTTTTAAAAGATTTTGACATATTAGGTTGGACTCTATTCTTTGTGATTTAATTTCCCAGTACCAGTAAGGATCTATCTGATTAAAGGAGCAATCCATGCAATATCCTACATGTATGTTTTTTTTAAATACATCAATTATTGAGTATTAGATAATACTTTATTTTTACATTCATCTCTTAATGCCATTTTAATGAGTTTCAACATAATGAGCATCCTTTGTATTCTATAGCAGGTTTTAACACACTTTCTCAGCAGTACAATAACTTTGCAACACCTATTTGTGATCATTTGTTGCAAATATTCCAAGCAGTTTGAGCTGCAAATCTTAATAATAGATCATTTTACCGTAGTATTGTAAATTAAGAATACATTGTAGCTGCTGAGTGACACTGACCGAAGGATTGATTGAAACTGAAAGGCAGCCATTTAGTGGATGCTGGGAAGTAGGATATTTGCTGATCGATTATGGGAGAATGAATTGATCGGCAGCTTAAGCAATTCATTTTCAATCAATGTGATCAATGGCTGCATATATTAAAACAAAGAGAGAGATAGAGAGAGAGAGAGAGACTGAACGGCTTTTCATTAGGTAGATGAGGTAACTTAACATAAAGTATATATAAACACTATTTAAATACACGACCAAGCAAAGTATAGACCCTCCCCGGAAGTGATAAAAGCAATGATTAAGCAGTATACATCCATGAGAACTACAGAGGTGAAAAATCGAAGACATTTTGGGGGCCATCATGGATATGACGTCATGCATTTCAATACTGATTCTCTTTGAAATACCTTGTAAGGAGATGTCAGACCCAGGACCCATGGGTCCTTTTCAGAGTGCTGTGTCTTGCAATTTTTCTTTGATATTGTTGACTTTTACTTTCCAAAGTCAGGCTGTTCTAAAGATAAGCACCAAATTAAATGTTATAATTTTTTTGTATTACTGTGTGTTTCCACTTGATAGAATCTGTTTCACTTGTTGTATCTATTTCAGCCATGTTTAGATACTTTAGTTGTTGTGCACAACCCTTTCAAAATATTTTTAAGGTTTTTTTTCCATTGGTTTCTACATTTCAAACGTCTTTTTTAAGTGATGGAGTAAACACAACCTAGCGCTAGTAACCACGGGATAATGAAATATTCAAAAATATGCAAAAAAAAGGTCCTTATACAATTCTGAATTACACCTTTACGTGCATTGAAGTCCTGCAGCCTGAATGACTCGTGGATTGTCCAAAATCCTTCTTATAGAGATATTGAAGAAAAGTCCTCATTGGCGCTGTCCTCAAAGTAATATTATGAATAGTGATAAGGAAAAAACACAAATAATAAACAGTGTAAATCCTCTATAAATCTACTCAAATCAATAACACCAGAATGTGCGTACCTATAGTGATACTACACCTATAACCAATGTGAATTGATGGAATGAATTCCTGGATTCCTGCCATACACACCGGCGTGATGACGTCAAAAGCATTATCACGTCAAACCATATTGTTAAAACAACAACTTTATTTATCTTAACACAACAAAACTTTACTAAACCATAGTCAATATGTAACAAAAACGCATACAAGGAAATATATTAGACAATTATTACTGGACATAAAGACTGAGTAAGAAATATATTAAAATCCAATTAGTTATTATAAAATATGCTAATAGGGGTAGAATTAACTCAAATAACATAAACAGGACCATTTACACCACAATTGTCAATATGGAAATGCAGTGACATTATAATGATATAATAAAATATATTAATATAAAGGAAGTTTATACTAGTAAACAATAAATACTAACATTTATTAAAAAGAAAAATAAACAAAATTAGTAATAATAGACCAATAAACAACTATGCAGACAGGAATCCACTATATGAATCCAAAACTACAAAGTTGCCACTAACCTACTATCAAACAATCACCAAATTCTTCATTTATATAATCTTAATTATATTAGTAGAATTTGAATCCATACCTTTTATACGTTCATAATAATTTCTCTAAAAATTTAACTCTCTAGTGGTCAAAAAACAAGGACAAAATCTTACAATCAAAGATACACTTGCTTAAAGAAGCATATGAATAGCACTGTGGATAATACTGGACACATGATACATAAAGCTTGGCCCCCTGCAGACGCACTTACCAGAACTCTCTCCTACTGTCTCTGTACGTTCTCCCTACCTACCAATTAGACTGTAAGCTCTCGGAACAGGCACTCCTCTTCCTTAATCTTACTTTTATGTCTGAAGCACTTATTCCCATGATCTGTTATTTATATTATCTGTTATTTATTTGATTACCACGTGTATTACTACTGTGAAGCGCTATGTACATTAATGGCACTATATAAATAAAGACATACAATACAATACAATCAAACCATATTTTGATTATATATATCAAATGTAACCTTATTTATTAAGCAATAAACATGCACGTGTATACAACATTGATAAGATAAGATAACATGATAAAATTATATTACACAAAATATCGATTTTATATAGACACACATGAGGACTGCATTTTCAAAACATAGATTGACTAGTTCATTAGCACAATTGACAAGCTTTTCCAAAGAATTATGTCATTTTCTATCATATCATACTGTACCCCGGAAACATAAACTTTTTGATTGAAAATGTATTGTTTTTAAGACCTGATAGAAGGATGCAAAGGAAATAAAAAAAAAAGAAAGGTTTTAGATATGCTTAAACTGTTGTCTAACAAAGATAAATATTCTAAACTTACTTATAACTCTGCATTACAGACTAAGGATGTAATTGACAAGTTAATTGACAAAGTCTTTAATGCTAAATTAATTGATAACAAACTCAGACAGTTTCTAATAAAGAGATTTCTGGAGAGACCGTACTGTATACCATTCTGAAGATCCACAAGGATGCCGTTAAATGTCCGGGTAGACCTATTGTTGTGGAGAACAGACTCTGTATTCCAGCCTTTCGCTGTGTATATGAATATTATATTTAGTCTATTTGTCGAGTGCACCACTTGTTTTATTATGGAAACTACTGAGTTCCTCATGACAATTAGGGAGTTTGGCAGGGTTTATGACTGCACAATTTTAGTCACTATGGATGTCCAAAGTCTTTATACCTCCATTACCCTTGTGGGGGGTGTGCAGGCTCTGGACAAGATTCTTGAAGGTACAGATAACCCTCCACTTAAAAATGTCCAAATGAAACTCTACAGATTATTCTTAAGAAAAATTACTTTAATTTTGAGGATACTTTTTACCTTCAACTACAAAGTACTGCAATTGTTTGAACCCATTGCAGTACTTTGTAGTTGAAGGTAAAAAGTATCCTCATAATTAAAGTAATTTTTCTTAAGAATAATCTGTAGAGTTTCATTTGGACATTTTTAAGTGGAGGGTTATCTGTACCTTCAAGAATCTTATTTTGCCCCAAAATATGCAAATGTCTGTATGACATGGTTTGAGGAGATCTTTGTGTATACAAACTGTGACTTCATGCTGAACTGCCTGCTTCTGAAGAGGTACATTTATGATGTGTTTCTTCTTCAGCAGGGCAGCATGGAATCACTCTTTTGTAAATAATGTTGATCAGATGTACACTACAATTTGATTTACCATGCAGACTAACTATAATGTTATTAATTTCTTAGACATTTAAATCATTAAAATATATCATTGTCTTAATATACTGTATATAATAAAGAGCAGAAAAATAAGAGTAAAAATCTCCAGAGTAGTTGCTACAAAACCCCTGGACTAGGATAAATAGGTAGGAGAGACAATAATATACCCTTTAAAACAAGGGTGTCGAGAATCCATCAAAAAGCGCCATCAAGGCGGGAAACACATTAGAAGTTTCTGTTTTAAAACCTTTTTAGGCTATCATGCCTCAATAAATGTTGCTATTTTTGCTATTCTTGCCTACAGTTCTCTCCTTTGCTGTGCTCATTCTCTGTTGTAATTTGCTATATAAAAAAAAGAGGACAGATATAACCTTCTCTTGGGTGATAGTTTCCATCCTTTGCATCTTAATGACAATTTGCCCTTAGGACAATAACCACATGTGAGGAGAATTGTCTCTGATCCAACAGTGTTGGATTTTAGACTATACCGGTATGAGATTGTGGATACATTTTTGGCTCGAGGCCATAATCCTGATAGTATCAACAAACATCTATTGGCAGTAAAAAGCTGTGGATAGAGATCAGCTAATGGGATTGAAGCAACCAGTTGCTAAAAGTTAGAAAATTCTATACATCAGGAAATGTACTTCAGAATCTCGATAGATCAGAAATTTGGTCATGAGACATTGGCATATTTTTGACAGTGATCTGGGGTTATATCATTTACTTAGATCACTTCCACTTTTTTCTTTCAGTAGAGGTAGGAATCTCAGAGACCATTTAGTTAAATCAGATATGCCAATTGGTGATTCTCAGGCTTTTCTATCTTCCCTTGTACTTACCATTGTTTCAATTGTAACCATTGCAAGTCTGTCATTAAGAGAAATATGTCTCAACATCCCACTTCATGCAAACTATTTCAAATCAAAAAATGTTTTCACCTGCAACTGTGATCATGCTGTGGTGCCTGTGGGGTCAATGTTATGTTTGTAAAACAATTAATTCTGTTTAGAAAGGTATTCTATAACAAGTATGCGATACGCTTAGCACTTAATCAAACAGATGGGGCACTTACTGATTCACCGTTGACAAAACATTTTTAAGAGAAGTAGCATAATATATGTCAATTAGGCTTTCAAATGATTTTAATGGGTTTCTCCATTGAGACATGGTGGTGATAGAGATAAGAAATTGTTACAGAAAGAATGCAATTGGATTTATGCATTAGATTGCATATCCCCTAAGGGGTGAATGAAATTAAGGATTTGAATGTTTTTGTATAGAATATATTTGCCATGTTTTAGGACCCTTAAAATCATGTTTGCGTATATGATTTTATTGTTAGATATTTTGTGTATGTAATTTGTAATATTTATATTGAAGTGAAATTTTAATTATATAGTTTTAAATCACAAGTTTGTTCTGTTGAGGGATTATTAAATCCTGCAAATATGGTATATACACTTTATTATATGAAACTATTTTGTCACAGAGTTTTGTCATATTTTGTCCATTTTCGATTATATATGGAATTATTATTATATTTCTCTAGAGATATTCGTAGCATACAAATTGGTGTCAATTAATCCAATGCAGGTGTGATATATTTGTGTACTTTTTTCATTTATCTCTTTTGTATATATTGTTTTCCTGGTGTTGTTAATGTTGTAATTTTGTATCTCATCTTGTGCCCATTGTATTTCATTGTGTTTCCAGTTTTAGACAAGCTGCCATGGAATTTGGGAGCCTTGAGATTCAGATGATCAGATTGACGTTTCCTTACCAGCATTTCAAGGAGAATACACATTGACGTCATTGTGACAGATGGCTGTCATGGAAAGATTGTGTACATACACTACATACAATATACACAAAAGAACCTATAATAGAACCGCATCCCCTACATCCAATAAAGTGAGCTAGCAATAAATCAGAACATACGTATAACAGTGGGGGGAGGGGGGAGGTTGAAATAAACAAAATGAAGGGGACAAGACTACACATAGGTGGGTACACTATAGGGAAACAGCAGGGGGCAGCGTTTCGGGGAACACCCCTTCGACAGGCCCGTTCCCCCTCTCTCCAAAGGAACAGAGGGGTACTTCCCTGTCCCCACAACCCACATAGACAATGTAAAGCCCCCAAAAAAAGACTGGAAAACCCCCACCCAAATACCAAGATCAATACACTTTGCTATATGGTCAATAGATCATTCCCAGAGGGAGCAGGATACATATACATAAGCAAAAAGCAAACCACAGACAATCTGTATGTGAATCAAAAAGTCCTGTTCCTCTCAAATGCTAAGGGCGTCTGTGAGACAATGCACAGAACCGGAGGGGTTTTGAAGGCAGAGTGACATCCATAAGCGCTGTAGATACATCACAGATATGTGGAACAGCTGTTTTCACTGACAGACGTCCCGTGACGCCGGACTTCTCTGCTGGAGCAATCAGCTGCCGAAAGCAGCTGTGTAATGCACGTGCACGCGCCCCGACCAGGCAGAAAGAATCACAGGCTCTCTGCTAGAAACTATTTGCGCTATGCAAAGGACATGAAAATTTCTGTAGTGTGGGCACAGAGTCATATTGCGTAGAGGCTCAGTTTGAAGGGGAATGTTCTCCAAAGAATTCAGCCATGAATGTGCATTCATGCACCAGAGGTACAGCACATCTAAACAGGAGGCAGTTGTTTGTTGTGCAGACCACAGACGTCCACCGCATGGGGTCCCAAGTTATCCCCCCAATAAGATCAGAGCTACCTGAAAGTGGCAAATAAATGAAATAACATAAAACATTATACAGTGCATAAGTAATGTGAAAAGTATGTATATACACATAAAAAAACAAAGTAAAACATGCATATACATAAACCTTGATAAAAATAAATAGTAAGTGCCAGAAGTGATATATAGTCATCTGTCTTATAATGAGCTAGATAGGAGTATTCAGTAGACCGGCAGGGCTAGAGTTTAAGTCATGTAGGAGGCCAGGTCAGAGGTGGGGGAAACCAGCTCCTAGGCAAAGGAAGGATCACCATGCACTAGCAGCCAGACGCAGATCCCATCCCAATAGTCACAAATCTCAAAGATAAGGGCAATAGAGATGGATGGGCTCCAGATCACATCGAGGCTAGTATAGAGATAGGGTTAATAATACATGATCCGCACAGGAGACAGATACCTGGGCACGGCTGTCTAAAGATAACAGCCCATATTAAAGTCCTTATTCATGCCCAATGGAGTCATGGTACCAAGTGTTCTAATCCATCTGGATTCCTTCTGAAACAGAGATTTTTGCACATTGCCGCCACGTCGAACCATTCTCATCCCATCGATATTCTGGTACCTCAATTGACTCACGTTGTGCCCAGCCTGTGTGAAATTATGTGCTACCGGTGCTTCCGGGTCACACCTGTGTATGGCCGCTTTGTGCTGTCCAATCCTATCCTAGTCGCTATTGTATCAATATTTTAAAACTTTTCCCTGTGTATGCTGTAAGTCATACACAGTGGGGCAGACTTTACTCGCAGAGTCAGTACTTCACTTTGACTGGGTGGCCATTTTAGACCCCTGCATTTATTCTCAAAACCACAGACCTTTCAATGTCTTCTTGCATTCTCCACCTTATGTATCAAATAGATCATCCTTAGGTGGTTTTTCCATTCGTCCGGGTCATTATAACACGGTCCATTAGGGTTGCTTAACAGATAACACGTAGCATAATACTGCATTAGTCGTGCTTTAACCTTCAGTGGTTAATTCTTCGTATCAATGACAGACAATATAACTCAGGCACACTGTCCCTTTAAGGAAAAGAAAAGCATTAAAGAAAAGCCTACTCCACAGTAGGGAAACTAACTGGACAACCGTTGCTAACTAACACACTGGCTGGCTAGGCCCAGTTTCCATTTTTAAACAATGCAAATTGTAAGTATAGTAGGAATAATAAATTGTCCTTTTATATGGTTGTGGGATCTCTGTCCCCAGAAAGTCCAGACAATCCTTCTGAATACTGCAATACTGACAAACTGTGAAGCTGCGAGATGGAGCACATTTACACTATGGGGCGTATGCTGTAAAGGCCTATAGAAATTATCGGCAGGGTGTTGCACTCGCCTTGTTTTTGCCGAGTTGCTCTCATGGTATGCAGAAAGGCCTGTATACCGGTGAGAGCAACATTTTCAAACATGGCAAGTTGCCGGTGGCGATAGACCTGTCCTCCGATAAGGCTCACCTGGCGAGATCTATCTGCTGCAAAGATATCCGCCTCTCACTGCGAAAATCTTTCTGGAAATCAATATATTTTTACATTTAAATTTTATTCCTAGTGTAGATGAGCAGGGGGTCTCCAGAGCAGAACTGCATTGGTTTCAGGTCTGGGAACCCTCTACTTGCCGAGATACAGGCCCCCTTATGGGGTGCCGGTAACACCTATACATTTAAATGTCCCGATCACGTGATCAGGGGATTTAAATTCTGGAGGGGGATACCGGCACCACATAACGGGGCCTGTATCTCAGGAAGTAGGGGGTCCCTGAGGCTGAAATCAATGCGGTTAAGCTCATAAGACCCCCTGCTCATGGACACTAGTGTCAAATCACACATATCAATTATCAATCAATCATTACCGTAACGGATATACGCTATGGTAATAAAGATGCAATAATATAATGTGTATTCATAAACATGCTATTTTGCCTTAACCCCTTCATTGCCTTAGCGGATAGCCGCTAAGGTAATGAAGCTGCTTTAATGTATTTTTTTTTAAATTGTGTGCGGGAGCAGGGGGTATCCTGAGCTGAACCACATGGATTTCAGGCTCGGGTACCCCCTGCTTCCCGAGTTACAGGCCCGGATATGGGATGCCGGTATCTCCTCCATTATTTACCTCACATGTCATGCGATGTGGACGCAATAAAAATGGTGGCGACACTGGCATCCGATGCCCCTTACCGGGACCTGTAACTCGGGAAGCGGGGGTCCCTGAGCCGGAAATCAAAGCAGTTCAGGAGACCCCCTGCTCCTGCACACAATTTAAAAAAAAAACATTAAAGCAGCTTCATTACCTTAGCGGCTATCCGCTAAGGCAATGAAGGGGTTAAGGCACAATAGCATGTTTATTGGGGACAATTTCCCCCAATAAACATTGCAATATACAACATACCCACCCCCTTTGCCCCAAACAACCCCTGTACCCCACTAACATACATAAAATATTTAACAAAAAAAATTATGCACAGAAAATATACTATAGGCTGGGGGTGGCGCTCGGGTGGTCCACAGGGGTCCCCAAGTGATCCCACAGGTGCCCGGGGTTCCCCGATTGCCTGCGGTACCAATCATGTGCCCCCTCCCCCCAAAAAATATACATAAATACTTTTAAATAAATACACCCCCCTCCTCCCGCCCCCAACACATATACTACAATAATGGGCAAAATTACTAATATCCACATATGGATAACAGTGCTTTTGCCCATTTTAAAATACAAAGTTAGGCAGCATAAATAAAGTAAATACATCTTGCACTCACCCCTGCCAGGCTGCCACGATGAAGGCCGTCCTCATCCTCATCACGTCCATGTTCTCTGTTGCTACAAACAATACAGAAGAATAAAAAAAAGACAATCTAATGTCTCCATAACCCCTTTATCACCTTAGCGGTTAGTAAATGCTAGAGTAATTAAGGGGTTAACCCACCCTCTCCCACTACCCACCCGGGAGGCCTAACCACCCACCTCCACTACCCACCAAAGAGGCTTAACCCCCCTCCCCCACTACCCACTCGGTAGGCCTAAACACCCATCCTTGGGGATAATACCCCCTTCACTCAACTATGCTACCCACAATAAAAACAAAACACATAACACACCCCCTACCCACCTCCAAGGCCCCACAATAAACATTACCATATTTAATAAACATTAATACATAACCCACCCCCTGTGCCCCCACATAAAAACATGATATATTTTTTTACATACATGATTAATACCCCAGGCTGACGGGTGTCCCCAGTGGGCCCGATGGGTGTCTGCAGGTCCCACAGTGCACCCCCGGGGTACCCATGGGTGTCTTGGGGCCTCCGGGTGATCCCATGCTAGGCAGCATGGGTCCCTGCGGGCCCCAATGGGGTCCATGGGTGGTCCCTGTGGGTGTATAGTTGTCCCCGGGTCATCCCCACATGTGTCTGGGGGCCCTTGGGTTGTTCCCACGGGGTCTGGGGCACTTGGGTGGTCACTGTGGGGCCCCCGGTTCTTCCCTGCAGGCGTCCCCTGTGGGTCCGCAGGTGGTACCCGTGGATGTCCAGGGGTCCTCAGGTGGTCTCCATGGGTCCTCACTGCCCTGCGGTACCAATCCTGTATTTAAAAATAAAACATGGCCTACATTTAAATCAATACACCCCCCACACCAAAACACATGCTGTACAGTAATGGGCAAAATAACAATTATCCAGATATGGATAATAGATTATTTGCCCATTATTTTACACATTAGCCAGTGGAGAGAGTACCTCAGGGATCGGTACTGGGACCCCTGCTTTTTAACTTGTTTATTAATAACCTTGAGGTTGGGATCGAGAGCAAAGTCTCCATCTTTGCTGATGATACTAAATTGTGTAAGGTAATAGAATCAGAGCAAGATGTAATTTCTCTTCAGAAGGACTTGGAGAGACTGGAAACGTGGGCAGGTAAATGGCAGATGAGGTTTAATACAGAGAAATGTAAGGTTACTGCTGCGGCCGAGTTTATTTGAGCATTTGCCCGTTCTCAGACGCAGCAGTAACCTGGCGCGCGCCAGAGGGTGCCGGGCGCGAGCCGAAGACACGGAGGAGCGCCCTCCGATCGGGGCTTTCTCTCTCCCGCTGCCGGGTCCGCCGGGTCCCCCGGAACCCCCTGCCGCCGTCCCCCACATCGCGGGACACCAGGGCTCCCTCGGGGAGCCCTGGACGCGCGTGCAGGGGGCTCAGGCACCCGATGACGCGTGACCGCGCGTCGATGACGCGCGGCACGCCGATGACGCGCGGCACGCCGAGGGAGTGCGGCTAGCATGCCGGGGCATCCCCAGGCTTGCGGAGCTAGCCGCACTCAAATAAAGTGTGCCGGTAGTGTATGCATTTGGGATGCAAGAATAATAAGGTGACTTACAAATTAAATGGAGATATATTGGGGGAATCCTTGATGGAGAAGGATTTAGGAGTGCTTTTAGACAGCAGGCTTAGCAATAGTGCCCAATGTCATGCAGTAGCTGCAAAGGTAAACAAGATCTTATCTTGCATCAAACGGGCAATGGATGGAAGGGGAGTAAACATAATTATGCCCCTTTACAAAGCATTAGTAAGACCACACCTTGAATATGGAGTACAATTTTGGGCACCAATCCTAAGAAAAGACATTATGGAACTAGAGAGAGTGCAGAGAAGAGCCACCAAATTAATAAAGGGGATGGACATTCTAACTTATGAGGAAAGGCTAGCTAAATTAGATTTATCTACATTAGAAAAGAGGCGTCTAAGAGGGGATATGATAACTATATACAAATATATTCAGGGACAATTCAAGGAGCTTTCAAAAGAACTATTCATCCCACGGGCAGTACAAAGGACTCGGGCCATCCCTTAAGGTTGGAGGAAAGGAAATTTCACCAGCAACAAAGGAAAGGGTTCTTAACAGTGAGGGATATAGAGAGAAAAAGGGGGAGCACAGGTTGAAGAATTTGGGGTATGTATAGTATCTTATTAGATATTTGTGGGTGTGCTTGAAAGATATATTAAATCACTTACACGGCCTTGTGTAAATGCTCTCACAGCAAGGTTTACTTGTCTTTGTGTTCCCTTGGTTGGTTTCTTTCTTCTTTTCAGGGCTTGGTTTTCTTCCTGGATTTCTTCAACAGTCCTCAGCTTACAGTGAGGATGTCCCCCTCGGAGTGAACAGATTGAAAGACAGTTGTTTAGAGGGGAATACAGACGGTATTTTATAATGTCCAATGCTTTCAACTCTAAATATATATATATACAAAGGCAGTAAATGCTGCCAGCACTCACACGGGCAAGTGTGAGTACAATCCTAGGGGAAGGTATCTTTTTATCCAAACTGGTCTTCACACGTGGTGATCTATAGGTGTAATTAGGGTCTGGTATATAATAATAAATGTAAATCAAATGATACACACACGGCCTTGTGTGAGTAAATACACATCAAGGTGTCTTTAACTTGAATATTTTCTTTCTTCTTTTCAGGTTCTTGATCTTCTTCCTGGTTTTCTTCAGCGGTCTTCAACTCCCAGTGGGGAAATCCCCCTCGGTGTGAACAAATTTGAAAACAATTGTTAGTGGGAAAATATCAACATAATTCTGTGGTAACCCACTAGAAAAACCAAAGCAGATATGTAAAAGCAGCAAATGCTGCAGGCACTCACACGGGCAAGTGTGAGTGCAATCCTAGGGGATTGTCAGGGTAATGGTGGTCTGATATATAGGGATCTGTAAAACTAAAAATAATAATCACACGGCCTTGTGTGAGTGAATGCACATCAAGGTGTCTTTAACTCCTTTGTAGTACTGGTAATGTTAAATTCCAAGTGGGCAAGTGTAGGTAGATGATCCCTCCTTGGTGTAGATATAAATTGGAACAATGTCACGATTCTGGTAGACTACAATAAATTTTATTCTCAAAAACTCTAAAAACAAAACATATATAAAAACAATGAAAAAATGCATAAAAAGAAGAAGCAGCCCGTCAGTAGGAAGTAGCTCGTGGATCTCGTGGAGCGCAGCTAACTTGCTCCGCGTCCGGATATAGTGCTGCCTCCTCTCTGATCAACTCCTTGGCGGTGGCTGTGCTGGATTAAAATTGCTTAGTGGTGAGAGCAACGCGTTTCGACCCTTTCTGGTCTTCCTCAGGCTCCGTAGTTTGGGGTTAAGGTTCGTGGCAGGTATTTATGTAGATGTCAGCCAATTCCCATTCCACTTTAAGCAATGTCCTCTGTGGTTCAATTAGAACTAATGAGTGCTGTGTGTTGCACTCCGTTTTCTGCTTTGATATGACGCAGTAAATAAATAATTAAATAGACGCATATACTGTTTAAAAACCCGAACATTCATACATATAAATGAAATCTAGGGTAAAAATATAGTTGATACATAACTTGAAAGACAATTAGTAGCGTGATCTACATAAAGTGAGGGATTATGTGTAATATAACAAATAAATGTGTGTAGTTTGTGAAGATGCCTGCAAGATTATTAAATGCTGATTATGCCATGTGTGAAACTTGGATTAAATTCCGTGAATGATTAATGTGCATGTAATATTTCTATGGTGTTTTTGTGAATGATTAAATAAACGAATATTTTTATACATTGTGATTAATAAACATAGATATAAGACAGTGCACTTGGGTGTCTGTGTTCCTTATTATACTTATTCTAAAGTGTTGGGTGGGGTTTAGTGAATAAATATGTGATTATTTGCACACTAATTTTTGATAAACATTCACGATAAAGATAATAAAAATGATAAAAATCAAAATGTGTTTTCACATATAATAGATGGAGATAATTCCTATTAATATTGTAGCCTTTTAGTACCATAGAGTGTACACACTTTAAACAAATGTCTTAAAATGACCACATGGGCAGGCAAGCAGGTAAACAACATACTGTAATCTGTTCGGCAACTGATTGCTTGTTTAATTTTGAATTCTTCTTTTGTTATACAGTATGTGAATTAAAAGCTGCCTTGTCGCCTTTCATTACCTGTTTACAGGCCTTACAACTGATGCAATTAAAAAAACCTATCGGTGGGGGTAACCAATTTTGACTGTTTTCTTTTATTTCTTTCCGGAAGGTGCTTGGCACTAATTGTGCTTTAATGCAAGGGGCCTTTCTGAAAATTACTTTTGGGATTGGCGGGATGTGTCCCTTTAAAATTGGGTCCATTTGGACGACGTGCCAGTGTTTTTGTACTATCTTTTTGACTTTGGCAGCATCCGAGCTGTAGGTCGTAATGAATGCTGTAGAGAAGGTGGTGTCAGTTCGTTTGATAGTTGGTTTTAGCAGAGTCTCCCTTGGGATCAAGATGATTTGATCAACTGCTTTATTTAACAACTGTTGTTCATAACCTCTTTCCAGAAAACTATCTTGTAGTGTGTTTGACTGTTCTTTGAAAACCTCTATGTCAGAGCAATTCCTCTTAATCCTCCTAAATTGGCCATGGGGGATATTGCTAAGCCATCTTGGGTGATGGCAACTTGAAGTTAGTAGAAAATTGTTTGCATCTGTTTTTTTTAAATAGGTTTTAGTTTTGATTTCGCTATTTTCCACATAAATGGAGAGGTCTAAAAAATTGATAGTGTTAAAACTGTATTCTGAGGTAAATTCCAAATTTACTGTATTGTCGTTTATATATCTAATGAACTCTTTCAGGTCCTCTTCACTCCCTTTCCATATGAACAAGACGTCGTCTATGTAGCGATGCCATGAGACCAAGTTTGCACTGAAGGGGTGGGTGGACCAAATTGTCTTTTCTTCCCAATCTGCCATAAAAATGTTCTCAAAACTGGGTGCAAACTTGGTCCCCATCGCGGTGCCACACAGCTGGAGGAATATTTCGTCATTGAACCAGAATACGTTGTGTTTCAAGATAAAGTTAATGCTATCTAGTATAAAGGTTTGTTGTTCATCCCTGATAGTGGTATCTTTTGAGATAATATTGTCAATCGCCCTGATACCATCTGAGTGGTGGATGCACGTGTATAAAGATTTAACATCACACGTGGCCAGCATAAAGCCATTCTGCCAATTCTATCTCCCCCAAAATGTTCAGAACTTGCATTGTGTCTTTAAGGTATGATCTACCCTTTATAGCATACTTCTGGAGGAAGACATCCAGGTACTGCACCGACACACTTTATTCGAGCAAATACCCAGTATGTACCTGGCAGATACCTGGAATGCGCCGCTCCTCACCTCTGACAAGCCCCGTTGCGTTTGCCTTCCCAGCCTGGGTTGATGCCTGGCTGACGGGCGGCTGATCTGTTAAATGATAATGATTAGGATTTAATAGGCTGCAATGCTTCGCGTGTCTACCAGATGGCATAAATTCATGAATTGTAATGCAGTATATATATATATACTGTGCAGTATTGCAGCCAGCGGGAATAAAATGCTTCAATCCCTGCCTGGAAAATAACGCAATGCACTCGGGCAGAAAACAGTCACAAACCTCAATACATCCGGGTATACCCGAATTCGTGGGACTAGCCGAGCTCGAATAAAGTGTGTCGCCAGTGTATTCGGATAAATTCTGTGTAAGGGAGCCGATGCCCGATATAATCGGTCTTCCTGGGGGTGCCTCCAAACATTTGTGTATCTTTGGTAAAAAATAAAAAATGGGTAAGATAGGTTTATCTCTATGAATATACCCCCATTCTTTCTTAATAATTGCGAAAGTAATTAAGGGGTTAACAAACCCTGTCCCGATACCCACCCGGGATGCCTAACCACCTTCCCTAGGCAACTACCCCCACCCTTCACCCATTCATTTGTAGAGTGGTACATTATGCCCAAACAGTATAATATTTGGCATGATTAACCAATATACAAAAAATGGGTAAGGATTCTAAAAACAGGCCCAAATAAAAACATAACATAGCTAAATAAAACACAGCACATGCAAAATCAAATACAGCACATATAAAAATCCAACACAGCTCATCTCAAAATCAAACACAGCACAAATCAAAATAAAATACAGCACATATCAAAATAAAATACAGCACATATCAAAATAAAACACATAGCAAAATCAAGCATAGCACATCTCAGAATCAAATACAACACATCTCAAATTATTGAATAAATGAAAGCTCAAAGTAACCACCATCAGCCAAAATATAACTAACAAAAAGAAGCCACTATTACAAAGCAAGCACCCCCCCCTGAAATAAATATTGAAAACGCCACTAAAAAATACATCTTACTAAATAAAAATTAAATTGCACCAACATTTCTAAACATAAAAGCAAAATACATTAAAAATACATACAAACAAGCATTTTAAAAAACATCCATTGATTGTCCCCTCTATGTATGTATATCCATAGAGACATACATAAATACAGGGGCAATGAATGGGCATCAAAAAATAATTCAATCACATTAAAAAAACCTGTAAAAGTAAAATAACATACATTTAATTTATATTCCTTGAAAGCTCTGATATTGGCTCGAGCACCCTATCTTTACTAACTGGTTTGACTTTATTGGAACTTAATCTTCAATGATTTATAGCTGTATCATTTTGAGTGGTAGATAAAATGTCTAAATTCTGAGATAGGAGAAACCACAACAAAACCAGATAAAGTATAGCTGAATAATGATCATGTTGATGCATAATTTAATGTTAACGAGCCTATTGATATGTCATGGATTATATCCAATTGGATCCAACGGCGTGAATAAAAAGTCTTCATTTAGTCCTTCTGGTGATAGTGTGGATAATGTGTAAATCCACCGGGACTCCTTTTGTAAAAGCTTCTTATTCCAATTGCCGCCCCTACTGGCAGGAGGGGCACTGTCAATTCCCTGAAAAGACAGAACATTGACATTTCCTTGGAGTTTTTCCTTCACATGTCTTGACACTGGGGTATCCAAGCTGTTTTTAATGGACCCTGTGTGTTCCAAGACACGTCTACGGAATTCCCTTCCCATCTTGCCGACATATTTGATGCCATAGCAGAAGGTAATGAGGTAGACGGTCCTTGGTGTTTTACAGTTAAATAAACCAAGTATATTGTATTGTTTAACCTTATTTTCAAATGTTTTCCTAGGTTTAACAAATTTACAGGCTTTGCAGGATCCACACTTGTATGTGCCTGCCGTTTTAACTGGAAGCCATGTAATTGATGGTTCTGACTTTGGTCTTTGGAAGTGGCTATGTACAAGGGCATCCTTCAAATTCCTTGAGCGTCTACCTACCATATCCAGTACATCATAAAGTACCTAACTCATGTCACTATCCTCCAGTAATATGTGCCAGTGTTTTTGGAATATCTTTTTAATGTCATACCGCTGTGCACAATAGAGTATGTGCCTATAAATCTTATCACACTTTTTTTTATCTTCGACCTTTTTATCCTGCAGTAATAATGATCTCGGTGTTGTCAGAGATTTGTGGTGTGCTTTTTTTATATTTTTGTGGCTTTATCCACGTTCTAAATTTTTTTTTCATTTGTTCTGCATGTGATTTAAAGTCAGCTATCTCAGAGCAGTTCCTCTGTATCCTGAGGAATTGCCCTGTTGGTTTACATCTACAGTAATGAGGGGGAAAGGGTGGTGGCTATCTGCTCTAAGATAGCTGTTTGTTGCAGTTTTTTTGGAGTGTGTTGTTGTACTGATAACACCTTCTGAGCTGATATTCACACAGAGATCCAAAAATACAATGCTCTTATTACCTGTCTCATATGTTAGTCGTATGTTGTGGCTGTTGGTGTTGAGTGCCTCTACAAACCTAAGAAACATATCTTGGCTTCCCTTCCATAGAACTAATACATCATCTATGTATCGAATCCATAAAATTATATTGTCGGTGAATTCTTGCAGATGATCACTCAGGACAGTCTGTTTCTCCCACTACCCCAGGTATAGGATCGCGTATTTGGGGGCACACGTGGTGCCCATTGCTGTCCCCTGTACCTGGAGATAGATTTTCAGATTAAACAGGAAGTAATTATGTGTCAACACATACATTAAAAGATCACATACTGTACAAACTGATTGTGACCTGAGTGTAAAATACCTCTTGTGCGTAGGAAGTAGGATGCCACTTGTATGCCCACCGGGTGTCGGATACTGGTTGTAACAGGGGAGTTATCCCTGTTCAGGTAATGTTCCTCTAATCCAGCAGTGTGGTGGTTAACTACTGGTAGTCAATTAACAAACACCACCTGCCTGATTAGATGGCTTAGAAAAGCCTGTCTTTTGAGGCAGGAAGTAAGACTCCTTAGCTCACACCTGAGCTGAACTTGGAGACACTTGTCTTGAGCCCTGCCAGAAGAAACAGCAGAGCTGCTTTCAAGACACAGGGGAAACTTCTAAACCTGAATGCTGACACACCCTGAGGAAAAGGGAGCTGAAACAGGGACAGAGAAGATTTACCCTCCAAACCACAAGGAACAGATAAGACTTTCATTTATGAGACTTTCTATATATGCTTATTTCATGCTATATGTTTGGGGCTAGGAGACATGCTTATCTAAGGGAGTTGTGAACCGCATAGTATTTCACTAGAAATACTCCCAAGTGAATAGAAGCTTTGTTTACCCCTTGTTTGGATGGTTTCCTGATGTTAAGGAAAAGGCGCAATAAAAGGCTTATTTAATTTCACTATAACCAGACTCCCTTGCATACCTCTGTGAGCGTCCCCCTATATATGGTGTCCGAAGTGGGACGAGAGATGGTCTTTGAAGTTAGAAAGGACCGGAGATTTTTTCTGTGAATTTTTTTTTATGCTTTTTGCCTACAAACAGTCTGAGCAACTTAAAAAAAAAAAAAAAAAAAAATCTCATGCAGCAGAGATCAGAGTTAAAGTGATACACACTACTGCACTGAAACTTACAAAACCACAAATGGACTCTTTTCCCCAATCACAAGAGGAGAGTGAGAGAGACTGATGAAGCAGGTAAAACCTTATTTGCCTATCACAATAAAGTGTAATATGGTCATTGAAATAGGGGGGTTGCCTTCCAGCCATAGTCAGGGTTCAAGAAGTGAGTTAGCCCTTAAAGGGATAGGCGTTTGTTGTTTTCAAATGTTTAGCTGAAGCAGTGAATACAAATGGTGACCCATGAGCGGTGCTGATTCTGCAAGTAAAGGCTGCCACACCGCATAGGACTACCAGTTGTGAATGGAGTATATGCAGAAAAATGTGAAAATTGATGCAAGACTGTGCTGAAGCAGGGGAATTTTCAGTAAACAAGTGCTGAGGGTAAAATTGCCTACTAGAAAAAAGGAATTGCTGAACTGTGTAAAAGGTATCCCAAAGTGTGAAGAGTGAATGTCATAATACCCAAAGTTGAGACTGAACTCAAGCAGAAAATCACATTATTTGGCTGAAGCAGAGAGATTGCACCTAGCAAGTAAATGGTGTAAAGCAAACAGAAGTTTTTACCTAGCAACTACACATTCAGCATACCTAATGAGAGATTAAACCTAGCAAGTAAATGGTGTAAAGCAAATAGACATTTTTACCTAGCAACTGCACATCTTGTATACCTGATGAGAGAAAATGCATGCACAGTACTGCTGATATTATAAAACTTACCCAAGAAAGAAAAAGTCTACAGAGATGCCTGTGAGAGCTACGACCTCTACAAGCAAAATATGCCCACCTGTAGGACTACCACGATTGGGGTTTCTAGAAAATACAGTGGCAATAGCTGCAATAGCGCCTCCTGAGGTCAGGAAGAAAATTACACCTGATAGCCTAAAAATGGAGGATAAGATGCAACGTTCCTGTAATGAACCCTACCCCACGGAAGAGTGCCCCTTCCAGTCCAATAAAGAGGAAGACATCTCTTACGGGGAACCCGAACCGAGTCACACCCACAAAACACCCCAAGAATGGTGGGGGTGCCTTAACTCGGCACGAACCTAAAAGACCGCTCCCTTTGATGACGAATATGATCAGCAGGAGAAAGAGCGGGAGCAGTGGATCACCGAATATTTCCAGATCCTGTGGAGGAAAAGGGGGGCCGAGTAGCCCTGCAGCCTAGACATAATGGAGAATTCGTCCCGCGGTTAACCGAATATCCAGAGGGCCCAAGGCAGAAGTCGTGTATCCCAAAGAAGTGTCTGTCCGGTGCCAACAGGGAGGAACCCTCAACCAGTCATCCCAGGGAAGCGGAGCCGGAACCAGTGAGTGACGATCCCTTGACCAGCCCTGAAGACGCCCTGAAAATTGCCAAGCGTGACTGTAATCTACTTCGAGAACAATTGAAACTTGAGAGAGAAGATAATGCTGAGTTACAGAAGACGGTGCTCGCAATGTACTCTGAATCTGGAACAGATTTGGACGATCTCAAGACTGAGCTAGATACTGCAAACGCTACTATTTCCGGCATGGATGAAAAGCAGAGCCAATCTGATAAAATGATGACTAAGCTGAAGCGGAAGTACGAGGAGGCACTAAAGCAGATGACAGTCTTTCGGCAAGAGGTTCACATTTTTCGCGTAAAGCTGAATGCCTCACAACAGGATGTCAACAATGTCCGGACAGAGGTGGACGTATCTCAGAAAGAGGTTCAGACACTCCGCAGAGCACTGGATGCCTCTCATCATGAGACCAACAGCTACCGCACAGATCTGGAAGTTTCCAGAAAGGAACTACACAGTCTCACTGAGGAGCTGGACATATCTAAAGAAACTATTGTCAATCTTGATACAGATCTCAAAGTCTCTCAGAAGGAGCTTCAGACCCTCAACCTAGAGAAGGAAGTTTAACGCCAGGAGACTGTCATTCTCAAAGCAGATGTGCGCAAATGGAAGGAGAACTGCAAAGAGGCCCTGAATAGTACAGAGACTGAAAAAAGGAGAAAATTCAAGATTAAAAAGAGAAAATTTAAAACTGAAAGAAGAAAATTTTCAGTTGACAGACGAAGTCATGGAAAAGAATGAAAAGCTACACGAGCTAAAGGAAATAAATAGACTTTTGGAAGGTGAGAAGTTTGAAGCAGAGCACCGACTGCAGAACCAACTGCAAGGTCTGTGTACGCACCTCGAGAAGGCCGAGGAGAAGCAGCGAACTCTGCAGGAAGAAAATCTGCAGGCTGTTAAAGAAATTCAAGTGCTGCAGGAACGTCTGATGACCCAGTATGTCCCCGCAAAGCAGCATGAGAAACTGAAGGCTACCCTGAGCATCACCAAAGCATCGCTACAGGCCAAGCTTAGAACCCAGGTGACCCGGCACAAAAGGGAGCACAAGAAGGTCCAGAAACTAAAACAAGTAACTGTGGCCCAAGCAAAGAAATTCATAGTGCTTCACAATGCAATAAAAATGTGGAAGCAAGCTCAGAGATAGCAAAGCGTGCAGATATATTCCCTGAGAAGAGACTTGCAAGACGCACTCAAAAAACAGGGATCTCTCGCGGATGAGATTACAGTCCTACAAGGACAAGTAATGACCCTGACTAAGCGTCAGTATCCCACAGCCTCAAAAACCCATGAAGACAAGGGTACAGTGAGAGCTGGGAATACCGCTCATCTGAAAGACAAGGTTTCAAAATTTGAACCACCTAAACAAGCACTAGCAAAACCTTCAGCCACCCAACAGGCAACAAAAGAAGGTACACGTGCTGAATCAAAACCAGAAGAATCCTTAGCTGATGAAGCTGAAAAGATGGGACATTCTCTGGAACTGGGTGTGGAATTGCAACTTAACCCCAAAGAGGCTGAACTAGCAACCCGATTGAGTGGGAAAAGGGCAGAGAGACAGTTTCAAGAGTGGAAAACTCAAAGGGTTGTTTTTAAACGCTCTTCAACTGCTGCCATACAGTATGCCTACAATAAGACGAGCTCCCAACGCGAGGGAAATCTCATGACCGCGCACATAGCAAAAAGACTATACTTAGAAAAAGTCCTCCTCGAGCGACTGAGGAGTGCTGATCTCAAGCACCTTCAGGAGGAGACATGAATAAACTTGAGAAAGGGCTCCAATTCCAGCAGGACTGAGGGTTCTCTTCTTCCATCCACTCTCATTCAAGTCACAGAGATATCTAGAATGAGAGTGGAATGATTGGCTTTGTCCGTGGCAAGCCCGAGCTTCCCACAAACAGGGGAGGTATGTAAAAGGGGAGTTATCCCTGTTCAGGTAATGTACCTCTAATCCAGCAGTGTGGTGGTTAACTGCTGGTAGTCAATTAACAAACACCACCTGCCTGATTAGATGGCTTAGAAAAGCCTGTCTTTTGAGACAGGAAGTAATACTCCTTAGCTCACACCTGAGCTGAACTTGGAGACACTTGTCTTGAGCCCTGCCAGAAGAAACAGCAGAGCTGCTTTCAAGACACAGGGGAAACTTCTAAACCTGAATGCTGACACACCCTGAGGAAAAGGGAGCTGAACCAGGGACAGAGAAGATTTTCCCTCCAAACCACAAGGAACAGATAAGACTTTCATTTATGAGACTTTCTATATCTGCTTATTTCATGCTATATGTTTGGGGCTGGGAGACATGCTTATCTAAGGGAGTTGTGAACCGCATAGTATTTCACTAGAAATACTCCCAAGTAAATAGAAGCTTTGTTTACCCCTTGTTTGGATGGTTTCCTGATGTTAAGGAAAAGGCACAATAAAAGGCTTATTTAATTTCACTATAACCAGACTCCCTTGCATACCTCTGTGAGCGTCCGCCTACACTGGTGTATAAGGATTCAATGTCGGGGCTGCATAATAGGGTGCCCTTGTCAACCATTATTCCCTCTAGCCTTCGTAGGGTATCTTGAGTGTCCCTAACATAGGAGGGTTGTGATAGGACAAATGGTTGTAAGACTCTGTCCAAATACACACTTGGACCCTTGTCAGATTCCCAATCCCGACATGATTAGTCTTCCCGGGGGATATAGTCTGTTCTTATGAACCCTAGGGAGTGTGTAGAATGTAACTACTTGTGATGTCTGATTGAACATACATTGGTACTCTTGTTTAGTTATTAGTTGGTCTTCTAGACCTTTATCCAGGAGTATTCTCCACTCTCTTTGGAAAATTATGTTTTGGTCTTTATCCAGTACCCTGTAGCAACTTACATCACCCAATAATCTCATATTTTCTTTAATGTAATTATCAGTTTTTTGTAAGACAATATTACCCCCTTTGTCTGAGGGTTTGATTGTAATGTCGGTCTTCTCTGATAGATCTTTTAGGGCCGCCCTGTCCTCATGGT
The DNA here is from genome assembly GCF_040206685.1 of Ascaphus truei. Lineage (NCBI taxonomy): Eukaryota > Metazoa > Chordata > Amphibia > Anura > Ascaphidae > Ascaphus > Ascaphus truei. The sequence continues at coordinate 280,896,222 of NC_134486.1, read as the reverse complement.
TCATACTGCACCGACACACTTTATTCGAGCAAATACCCGGTATGTACCTGGCAGATACCTGGAATGCACCGCTCCTCACCTCTGACAAGCCCCGTTCCATTTGCCTTCCCAGCCTGGGTTCATGCCTGGCTGATGGGCGGCTGATCTGTTAAATGATAATGATTAGGATTTAATAGGCTGCAATGCTTCGCGTGTCTACCAGATGGCATAAATTCATGAATTGTAATGCAGTATATATATATATACTGTGCAGTATTGCAGCCAGCGGGAATAAAATGCTTCAATCCCTGCTTGGAAAATAACTCAATGCACTCGGGCAGAAAACAGTCACAAACCTCAATACACCCGGGTATACCCGAATTCGTGGGACTAGCCAAGCTCGAATAAAGTGTGTCGCCAGTGTATTATCATTAGATCTGTATTTAGGGATTTTCTCTAGGTCCTTTGTCACCATCTTGACAAATGTTTCTATATTGCTGGACAGATATATGCCCGGTGTAAATTTGCTTTGTGGTTTCAATTGTGTATAGGGTCCTATCCCAGATAGTCTCTCATTTTCCTGGCAGAGGCTCAAAAGGGTTTCATAGCATTCGACATCAGTTACAGTTGCGTCATCTAAACCAGCACTACTTAATTTGGACTGTTGTACACGTTTATAGTGTTTGTTTAATAACAATTTTGTTACGAAAATATTGGTGTCCTTAACACTTTCAAAACAGTCCATTGTAGCAGTTGGTGAGAAAGAAAGTCCTCTTTTTAGAACCTTGATATGTGTATCTTTTAGTGTCGTGTCAGTTAAATTAATAATGAAGTTGTCATTATCTGATTTATTATCTATCAAAAGTAGTCCCAACTCTGTTGAAGTTTCCCCTGTTCCTTGGTCTTCGACTTCTCTGACCTCCTCTTCCCCTTCCCCCTCCTGGTTTTTTAAAACTGAAGTGAATAAAGAAAACACAGTGCCAACTTCTAAATACAAACAGTGACTAAATAGCCCGCTGCTGGATTGTGGGGGGGGGTGATTCAAATCCTCCCAAAAAGTTATATACAAAGGAAAAAGGAATACCAGCGCGTGGGTTAAATATGTGCCTGTGAGGATTCGGGGATTGCGTCCCTTGCAGCGCGGTTCCTCCTCTCTACATAACAGTACTGCAGCGGCTGCTGCCTCCGATCTGCCCCCCGCTGGTGCGCACACCCCCGCTCTGTTTACAGAGCGCGTGCGCACCCAATCCTCTTCTACCAGGTCACAGGCCTTAGCTCCGCCCCCTCAGTCACGCCACGCCTCTGCTGCGCACGGTGCGCACGCGTGACATCGCGAAATGAGCCCCAGCTGCGAGTCAAGATTGCAGTGAGCCCTTGTCTCCTGCAGCCTATCCTTTGCATCTGCAGAGGCTCCGCCTCCACTCCACCCCTTCTCTTACTGGTGCCTATCTCCTATAAGAAACTTCCTCTTCCTGTCATACCTTGCTGAACATAACCTTGTGTAGCCTTTGCGTATGCCTGTCTTGTCCAGCCCAGTTTTGTCTTGTTCTCTGCAGTTAACCTCTCGTGTACAGACCTGGCTTTGCATTTGGATTCTCTCTGGCTCTTGACCCCTGGCATACGGATAACGACTACGAGTACCTCTCCAACCCCAGACCACAGGCTTGCGGACTCCAACTACGTGTACCTCTCCAGCCCATGGACCCCGGCAAGTATTGGATTAACCCTTTCTACATACCCAGACCAAGCAATGCTACAAACCACCTTCTGGGCTCGCCCCCGCTACTTTGGATGTGTGGCACAGTCCTTCCCACCTCAGTGCCGGGGTCAGGTCTTGTTTGTGGGCTCACACAAGCGTTACAGTGCCCTAATGTGCAAAAACACTATGGGGTCTATGCACTAAGCAGCGGAAAATTGCATTCGCCAGGGTTTGAATTCGCCATGTTTTTGGCGTGTTAACCTCACTGTATGCAGGAAGGGCCGAATCCCTGGCGAATGAATACGCCACCACCATTTGAAATAATGGCAAGTAACCTGTGGCGAGACATGCTGCCTGGCGAGAAGCTGCCGAGAAGCCATCCCCTGCCTAGATGTGTCTGCAGCAGAGGGAGATCCGCTGCTCTCTCTGCGCAAACATCGGCACATTAAAAAAATCTTTTAAATCCAATTTTATTCATAGTGTACATGTGCAGGGGGTCTCCGGAGCTGAACTGCATTGGTTTCAGGTCCAGGGACCCCCTGCTTCCCGAGATACAGGCCCCTTTATGAGGTGCCGGTATCCCTCTGCATTTTATGTCCCGATCACGTGACCGCGGAATGTAAACAAAGCAGAGGGATACCGGCACCCCATAAAGTGGACTATATCTCGGGGAGCAGGGGGTCCCCGGACCTAAAACCAAAGCAGTTCAGCTCCGGAGACCCACAGCAGTAAAACACCCATATAAATAAACAATCATTCATTATCTTTGCGGTTATGTGCTATGGTAACGAAGCAGCATGAATATATTTTTAATAATAGTGTACAGTGAGCAGAGGGTCCCCTGAGCTGAACCGCATTGCTTTGTGGACCAGGGACCCCCTGCTTCCCGAGTTACAGGCCCCGGTATGTGTCATCGGGTAGCAGGATCACCGCCATCTTTATAGCGTACCATACGCGACGTGCCCGCTATAAATATGGCGGCGACACTGTCACCGATGCCCCAAACGGGGGCCTGTAACTCGGGAAGCAGGGGGGCCCTGAGCCAGAAATAAATGCGGTTCAGCTCAGGGGACCCCCTGCTCCCGCACAATAGTATTAAAATACATTAATGCTGCTTCATTACCATAGCGGATAGCTGCTAAGGCAATGAAGGGGTTAAGGCATAATAGCATGTTTATTGGGGACAATTGCCCCCAATAAACATTGCAATAAACAAGATACACCCCCTGGGTATTTAAAATACATAAAGAACAATCAATATAATAAATACATATAGTACTCACCCATGTCCGGCTGACACCATGAAGGCCATCCTCATCTTCATCACCGTCCATGCCCCCTCCGAAGCTGCAAAACATGAACAAGAATGAAAACAGCCAATGTAATGTCACCTAACCCCTTAATCACCATAGCGGTTATTAACCGCTACAGTCATTAAGGGGTTAACCCACCCTCACCCACCACTCGGGAGGCCTACATACCCTCCCCTACTAACCCCTCACCCCGTGAGGCCTAACCACCCTCACCCAATACCCAGCCGGGAAGCCTACCCACATACACTTGGGGCCTATACCCCCTCCCCCACCCCCAGTACCCACAATAAAAACAATACACAGCCCCAAAAAATACATCATTCTATTTATTAAATACATAACCCACCCCTTGTGCCCCGCCATAAATAAATTATTTATTCTTTGACATACAGGGTTCATACCCCAGGCCCACGTAAGTCCCCGGTGGGCCTGACGGGTCACCTCACAGACCTACAGGTTACCAGCAACATGTTTCACACAGGCAGGGTGTGCAGCACACAGCAAGGACGAAGAGAGCAGGTCTTGCAATAAAAATCCTTTATTAGTAAGTCATCTGGATGTGGGACAGCAGCAAACTTCAACGCGTTTCGTTCCTGAGAACTTTTTCAAAAAGTTCTCAGGAACGAAACGTGTTGAAGTTTGCTGCTGTCCCACATCCAGATGACTTACTAATAAAGGATTTTTATTGAAAGACCTGCTCTCTTCATCCTTGCTGTGCGCTGCACACCCTGGCTATTTGAACTTTCACACGAAATCAGCTGCACGCTCTGGAAGGGAGATTCTGGGAAGAAGCAATACGTGAGTACATTACCTGGGGCTAACCCAATGAGGAAGGGGGGGTGTCTTTGGACAACCCACCCCAACCTTCAGGGTACCCTATGCCCACTTAAGGTTTAGTACTGTTATTTTTATTCATATACCCAGCTTATGCTCCCTTCCATTACACACGGTCCTAGCACTTTCAGAGCACCATCCTACAAACAAACTATGTTTCACACAGGTTCTGGAGGCTTGTTGGTGGGTCCCGCCAGGCGCCATGGCCCACCAGGTGGTCTCTGCGGGTCACCGTGGGCCACAATTGGGTCCCCACAGTAGGCCTGCGGATGTCGGGGGGCCCCAGGTCAGACCCACAGGTGTCTGAGGGGCCTCGGGTGGTTCCCACAGGGGTCTGGGGACCCACCGGTGGTCCCTATGGGTCCGCGGTGCCCCCATAGATGTGTGGCCACCGGTTCTTCCCCGCAGGAGTCCCCCGTGGACCACGCAGCCTCATACCCGTGAGAAGCCCGAGGATACTGCAGGTGATCTCCCCAGGTCTCTCGTAAACCAAAAGGAACAAACCCTGTATGTTAAAAAAATAAACCTGACCTATACATTAAATACATCAATCCCCCCCCCCACACATACAGTACAATAATGTGCAAAATAACTATTATCCAGATAAAATATAAAATACATAGCCAATACATAGCAATTACATTCTGCAATCAATTAACCCCTTAATCACCGTATCGGATAATAACCGCAAAGGTAATTAAGGGGTTAAGCCACCCTTACCCGATACCCACCCTTCACCAATTCATTTATACAGTGGCTTCATCATGCAACTCTCTCTCTCTCTCTCTCTCTCTCTCTCTCTCTCTCTCTCTCTCTCTCTCTCTATATATATATATATATATATATATATACACACACATGATGAATCAATATACAAATAAATGTTTAAGGGTTATCAAAAACATGCTCTAATAAAAATATCACTTCTCCATATCATCCACAGTCAAATAAAATCCTATTTCCTAAACAAATCAAATGTCATCTTCCAATCTAAAGCATCAAATGCCAATCAAAACATTGCATTTACATTGTATACATGATGCATACAGTACAATCTATGCATCATGTACACTCTTCAAATCAATGTTAACAATACAATACTCCAAACAAAATACCATTAAATACAAACAATTATACTATTAAATCCAAGCAAGTCACCATAAGTCAATTAGCATTCATTAATCACACCCCAAAGCAATTAAAATACCATCCATACCAATTACACAATTAACTATTGCAATCGTTAAACAGAACAAGTTACCATCAGACAAAATATAAGTACACAAAAAAATACAATATACAAAAGCAAGCCTCACCATGACCTAAAGCACACCATACAAGACCAAAAATTACATCTATCTAATTCGAAAACACATTACACACACATTTATGCATAGCAGCATAGCCAAAATCATTTAAAATAATGCAAAACAAGCTTTTCCAACAAAATAATTTCTTACCCTGGATGTATATATCGATCTAGACATACATACATACATACATACAGTGGCAAGAAATGATGTTCAAAATTAAAAAAAAAAAAAACACATGTAAAAAAACAAATAAACATGTATAAATTAAAAAAAAAACATTTCTTTTGTTCGCTTACCATTACTTGACCCACTCACCGACTCCCGTTGAACAGCTTACTCTCGAACCAATCCACGCACAGGAACCCATAAAATAATAAACCATAAAATAATAAACCTTAAAATAATAAACCAAAACAATCCATGGGTCTTCTATTTGTAATCCATCTTCATCTGTATTCTTCTTTCTTGTATCTTCTGCTCTCTTCCGGAGTCTTTTTCTCTTCTTCGGTCACGCCCTGGTATTCTTTTTCTTCCGGAGGTCCTTCCTCCTCGGCGTCTGCCTTCAAAATGAGACGACATAGGCTTTTATAGGCCTACAGTGGCGGCCGACCTGAGTCTAAATCGGCTAGATCCGCGATTTTCAGATTATCCCGGTTATGTGAGGTTTTGTGTCGTTTTCGTCCGGAGTGAACGGTGTTATTTTCGCGCTTGTGATATTAGCATTTTATTCTCGCTGTCTGCAATACTGCAATGCCGTGTAAAAACTCAGCGGGCGTTTGCGAGCTGTTGTCTTGGAAGTCTAATACCTTCGCGGTTCAACCTACGTCAGAACACAGTCTGTGTGTGCGCGCGCAGTAATAGCAAATTTGCATATTTAAAGTATACACTGGCGACACGTTTTATCCTGACTTGGCTAGTTCCGCAAGCCGGGAGATTTCCCGGCTAGCTAGCCAAATCCCCTCGGCGTGCCGCGCGTCACTGATGCGCGGTCACGTTTTATCGGGCGCCTGCGCCCCATGCGCGCGTGCCCAGGGCTCCCCGAGGGAGCCCTGGTGTCCCGCGAAGTGGGGGACGGCGGTGGGCGGTACCGGGGGACCCGGCGGACCCGGAGAGGGGAGAGGGAAGCCCCGATCGGAGGACCGCTCCTCCGAGGCTTCGGCGCACGCACGGTACACCCCGGCGCGCGCCCGGTTACTGTCGCGGCCGAGACCGGGTAAAGGTAAGAATAAACTCGGCCGCGACAGTACATGCATTTGCAGTGCTGTTCTGCAGTACAGTACAGTATGTCTCATTTGAAAATTGTTGAAACGCATAGGCGTGTACTGTACTGTAACAGTGTCACATTTCGGCATATGCAGCGCTCTCCCCTCACTCGGGATAATTAAATGCACTGCAACTTCTTATCTTCTGTGCAATGCAGTACATCTCTATCACACCATTCCTTTGAACGTGTGTCTGGTTTCAATCACATTCCTGCTTGACAGCAGGAATTTACTGCACATGCGCCTGTAACTTCGCCCACCACTGCTTGCTTAAGCGAGTGAAAAAATTTTTTTTATTGTAATTTTTTTTTCTCCACAAGCCGGCAAAAACCATTTTACTGTATTACGATATTCAATCTGTGCTGTACAGTAGCTTTTGTCTGCGACCCTGTGCGTTTGACTGCACATGGTTGATTTGTGTGCTTTTTACGTACTGTATTTGGGAGTGTATTATTATGATGAACTGCCTTTTGAAATTAAAGTATGTCTTTAGCTTTGAACTTCATGCGGCTGTCTTTAATTTTTTGAATATTGCCATTGTGTTTTTAATCCGTCCATGTAAGGAATCCACTACTGGCTTTGACTGCAGCCTTGCAGACCTGTGCAGTTGCAAGCTTCCTCTGCCAATCTATGGCACAGGTGCTGCCTCTCATTGCAGCTTCTGCCCTGTGCTCTTTCATTGGAGGAATTCTCACACACCCTCCTCCTGTGATTGGATCTCCGCCCTTTATATTCTAGGCGTTGGCTCTGAACCAGCGCCGAGCATAACTATTCCTACCTCTATGTTACTGTCTCTGCCACAAACCACCCCAGGCCTCTCTCCTAGCGTTCTTACCTCCCAAGTTCCTGAGTATCCAGAGGCCTGGTCCTGGACGTCTGTGCTGAAGCGTTGTTGCCAGCACTGGCCTGCTGCTATCTCCTTGCAGTGGCCTACCCTGGACGTCTGTGCTGAAGCGTTGATGCCAGCACTGGTAACTGCTGCATTCCCTCCTAGCAGTGGCTACCCTTCCTGTCCTGCGGCCTGCTGCTATTCTCCTGCAGTGGCCTATCCTGGACGCCTGTGCTGAAGCGTTGATGCCAGCACTGGTAACTGCTGCATTCCCTCCTAGCAGTGGCTACCCTTCCTTTCCTGCGGCCTGCTGCGATCCTCTTGCAGTGGCCTGCCTTGGACTTCTGCGCTGAAGCGTTGGTTCTTCCCGACGCTGCCCTGCGGTGAACTTCGGCCAGCCTGCTGTCTCCTCCTGCTGAGATCGGCGTCATGGGCCGAGGCCGCTCCTCGCGCAGAAGCCACCCCCATGCTCACGCTCCTAAGCTGAAGCGGGGCACTCCTGATTTCCTGTTGCCGAACTCCTGCTTCATTAACGACGATGCTGCCTTCTCCAATCCTGACCCTGCGATGTACGACTACGAACTGCGCACTCCGGATCAGTCTGCGTGGACCCCACCTCAGCCCCGCGGTCCGGGTGATTATATAACCCCACCTCAACCCCGCGGTCCGGTCCCGGTTTGTGGCGAGCATCGGCGTAACAGTATGCTCGGCCCATTAAAACCGGACCGCGCCGTGGCGGGGGATGGCAATTTACCAACTGAAGTTATGTCCCGGCCTGCGTATCAGTCCCACTATGAAGGCCAGTATTTGTGTGAAGTAATACCCCTGATGGATGAAATGTTTACCTATGAAGGTTTAACCCCTTTGCAAAGACAATGCCGTTGTGATCTCTTTATTAAGGCTTACTGCATCCTGAACTTAAAACAGTCTCTGGCCGCTTGTATTCGCTCTCCTGATTCCCCTATAACCTGGGATAACGTGTACCCGATGGAACTGGCCGACGCCCAAGAGGCACTCTACCTCCTGGCCTCATCACTGGACATTCCCCTAGTACAAAAGAGCGCCCTCCTCATGTTGGCTCAGTCTCAAGATACACTCCATGTACTTTCCTCAACACTAGACATTCACATAATAGAACAGGATGCCCTCCTTGCCAACGCTGCTGCTTGGCAGATTCTCTATGCTGCCAGTCCTGTTGCTAAACCTGTGGGGGTACCTCTCTCTCCTAAGAATGGTCAAACCATTTCTCTGTCGCTGCCCGCTAAGGAAGAAGCTGCCACGCTCCCTAATCCTGAGTTAACCTCCCTAAGTTCTGTCCCTGAGGTTATTTCGGTCTTAACCCCTGCTAGTCAGGCTTATGCGTCCCCCACTGTAAATCCCTGCAGTCCCCAGGTCAGTGTGTCTTCCCTAGCACCAGAGAATGAATCCTGTTTGCCCTCTTTTCCTAAACCAAAAATTCTAAGCTCTGTTTCCAAGGTTTTTTCTGTATTAACCCCTGCTAGTCTGCTCTGTGAGGTCCCTACTGCTAACCCTAGTATTCCGCAGTCTAATGATAGGTCCCTAGGGCAAGAGGCAGAACCCCCTATGACCCCACTCTCGGAGACTAGCTTCTATTTCTCTGATTCTCAGGTACAGAGTCATTTAACCCTTGGGGTTTTTCCTATGTTAACCCCTGCAGGTCAGCCCTGTGAATCTTCCTTGGTAGATCCCTTTAGTTCGTCAGTCAGGGACACCTCCTTAGCCTCAGAGGATCAACCCCTTTTGTCCTCTGACTCGGCTAAAATTCTCGGGGCTATGCCCCCTGAACTTTCGGCAAATATACTGGCTCCAGTAAAAAGTATTCTGGAGCCGTTTGTTTCTCTAAACCTGTTCGCAGAATCCCTACTCCTAGGTATTTCACTCACCCCGTCTGCCACTCAGAGAGCTGAGACCCCTGCTTCTGAGCATAGACCCCTTTTCGTGGAATCTGTTGTCGTTTCTGATGTCCCAGACACTCTTTCCCAAATACCCACTTCAGAGGCCAGCACAGTCGTGGTTGCCCCACTTGCACTGTCTGAGTTCTCCTTTTCTCAAATCCTAGGGTTTAAAGCGAACAGTACATATTATGCTCCTTTCCTAGTGACCCCTACTGAGATCAGCGTATCTGCTGTTGCTCTCTCAGTACCATTAAAGTTAGGGTCCTTCTTTTTGAAGGATCAGGCTTTCAAGTTTGAGACTCCCTTTATCCCTGACTTTGTAAATCTGCAGTCCCTTCTCACTGTAGTTAAAAGTTCTCCAGCAGCCGCTGAGTTAAGCTTTGCTGCTGTCAAATCTTCTGTTATAGAAGCAACCTTGCCTAGCTTACTTCTGTCTGTCCTATCTATGATGCCTATCATCTTTACTAAAATTTCTGTTTTGCAAGGTATTTCTCCTATTAAATCTGTGATACCTGCAATTCCTTTAATCAGTTCCAAAACCCTTGTCACTAAGTCTCCCATGGAGTCTGATGCCCTCACTAGGGATTCTCAGGGACCCAATTCTGTAACAAGCAAGATGTCCCTTGTGTCTGTTGGAGAGTTCACCCCAGTTTCTCTCACGGATCATGCCACAGCCTCCGGGATGATTAAAAATGACTTTAAGTCTGGGATGCCTGTAATAATACTGTTTCACGCTGATTCGCCCACAGTATTCGGGGTATCCACTACTGACTGTATGTCTACTACCACGAACTCAGGGTTATCGCATTTGGAACGTTCCCTTTTTTCAGAAGATCCCGTCTTTAAAATGGACTTATTTTTCTCTGTGTCTTCCACAATACTTGGGGTACTTGCTATTGACTGTCCTGTCCCAAAACTAGGGTTACCTCTCAAAAAGGTGCCTGGAGCTACCGATGTTAAAGATCCTATGTTTAAAACAGTAACAATTTGCATTGCTTCTCCCACAGTATCATGTGAGACCTGGGTACCTGGGACCTCCACTCCGAAGCCAAGCTCTAGTTCTCTGTCTTTTTTCTCTGTGTTGGAGGCACCCAGCTTTAACCCCAAGACTTTTTTCCCTAAGGTTGATGCACCGCGTAACCGCCTGCCTTGTTTTTTGGATAAAATCTGTTTTCTCACCTTTCAAACAGACTCCTTACTCGCAGGTCTCTGTGCGGTGCCCAAAGTGCCCGTTCTGTATGGCAATTGGCCTCTCCCTAAGACGAAGACACCCTTACTGGACCTCGTCGCTTTACCTGAAGCGTCCGTTCCTGTTCTCTATGGGTCCACTATGGGTATAGACATGCTTATTATGTCCTTCGCCAAGGCCACAATTTCGGATTTGATTCTCTCTAAAGATCACAAACCAAAGGAAGCGGATTCTTCTTCAACTGCCAGTACCATTACCAAGAATTGCATACACACTGCTACAGACTCTCGCAAATTGCTGGGGATAGCAACCCTGCTTGGTATCAAAAGTACCGCTGCAATAGTGTGTAGTGAACCCTCCCGCCCCATTCCCTTGCTAACCACCACCCGGAATTCCTTGGAAGCTAAAGACTCTCGCAACTTCCTCCGTGCTGATTTCACCAAAGACATTGCCTTCTCTGAAGGTCCCTCTGCCATTTTTGTCCGACAATCTGTGTCCTGTGTCCCGTACTCTTGGACTATTACTATGCACCGGACACCTGGCTACTGGCTTTCTGATGTTCCCATTCCAGAGCCCTCAGGTCCCATTGTTTATGTACCAAGAACTGCAGTACCACCGCTGTCTTTCATGGCACTCGCCAATGTACACCTGGATTGTGGACCTAATTCTCGCCGGAGACACTTCAGGAACAACTCAATGTCTCCCAGACCTATGAATGGTCCTGTTCACCCAGGCTTCTCACCCAGTGGTGGGGGTACTGTAAGGAATCCCAACAAACTATGGGCTTTCAACACCACCTCTCGCCTAAGGAGGTTTAGGAACAATTCCATGTCCCCCAAATCTGTGATGGATCTTGTTCGTCCGGAGGCCTCACCTGAAGGGGGGGGTACTGTAAGGAATCCACTACTGGCTTTGACTGCAGCCTTACAGACCTGTGCAGTTGCAAGCTTCCTCTGACAATCTATGGCACAGGTGCTGCCTCTCATTGCAGCTTCTGCCCTGTGCTCTTTCATTGGAGGAATTCTCACACACCCTCCTCCTGTGATTGGATCTCCGCCCTTTATATTCTAGGCGTTGGCTCTGAACCAGCGCCGAGCATAACTATTCCTACCTCTATGTTACTGTCTCTGCCACAAACCACCCTAGGCCTCTCTCCTAGCGTTCTTACCTCCCAAGTTCCTGAGTATCCAGAGGCCTGGTCCTGGACGTCTGTGCTGAAGCGTTGTTGCCAGCACTGGCCTGCTGCTATCTCCTTGCAGTGGCCTACCCTGGACGTCTGTGCTGAAGCGTTGATGCCAGCACTGGTAACTGCTGCATTCCCTCCTAGCAGTGGCTACCCTTCCTGTCCTGCGGCCTGCTGCTATTCTCCTGCAGTGGCCTATCCTGGACGCCTGTGCTGAAGCGTTGATGCCAGCACTGGTAACTGCTGCATTCCCTCCTAGCAGTGGCTACCCTTCCTGTCCTGCGGCCTGCTGCTATTCTCCTGCAGTGGCCTATCCTGGACGCCTGTGCTGAAGCGTTGATGCCAGCACTGGTAACTGCTGCATTCCCTCCTAGCAGTGGCTACCCTTCCTTTCCTGTGGCCTGCTGCAATCCTCTTGCAGTGGCCTGCCTTGGACTTCTGCGCTGAAGCGTTGGTTCTCCCCGACGCTGCCCTGCGGTGAACTTCGGCCAGCCTGCTGTCTCCTCCTGCTGAGATCGGCGTCATGGGCCGAGGCCGCTCCTCGCGCAGAAGCCACCCCCGCGCTCATGCTCCTTAGCTGAAGCGGGGCACTCCTGATTTCCTGTTGCCGAACTCCTGCTTCATTAACGACGATGCTGCCTTCTCCAATCCTGACCCTGCGATGTACGACTACGAACTGCGCACTCCGGATCAGTCTGCGTGGACTAAGGTCGGTGATTATATAACCCCACCTCAGCCCCGCGGTCCGGTCCCGGTTTGTGGCGAGCATCGGCGTAACAGTCCATAGCCGAGCTTCAAAACCTCACTGCGCCTGCATGTAATCCTTGTTCAGATGGGAGCTATTTAGCTGCTTAGCTGCTTACTGCGCATGAGTCACCCAACCCCCCCCCCCTCTCCACAGAGTCATTCGACAGATACCTCCACAGAGTCATTCATTTTCTGAATTAGTCATTGGTTTTTTAAGCCGTCCCTAGCGGAGCGTCAATCGCCTCACTGCGCCTTCGTGTACTCTAAGCCTCTTCGAGATGGGAGCTAGCTGCTTACTGCGCATGAGTCACCCAACCCCCCCCCTCTCCACAGAGTTGTTAATTTTCTGAATCTTGCCATTGTGTTCTTAATCCGTCCATAGCCGAGCTTCAAAGCCTCACTGCGCCTGCGTGTGATCCTTTTTCAGATGGGAGCTATTTAGCTGCTTAGCTGCTTACTGCGCATGAGTCACCCAACCCCCCCTCTCCACAGAGTCGTTAATTTTCTGGATCTTGCCATTGTGTTCTTAATCCGTCCATAGCCGAGCTACAGTACAAAGCCTCAATGCGCGTGCGTGTAATTCTTTTTGAGACGGGAGATTTGAGGCTTTGTTTACGGCAACGTTTTGGAAAATTCCTTCTCGAATTTGATTTGCACAGAGCATCACCTTGATATTATAATAATAATAATAATAGCATGTTTTTGTATAGCGCTGTTAGTTACAGTATACGTAGCGCTTTCCAGAGACATTTTGCAGGCACAGGTCCCTCACTGTCCCGTGGAGCTCACAATCTACTGTATGTTTTTGGTGCCTGAGGCACAGGGAGATAAAGTGACTTGCTTTTTATGTACTGTATTTGGGTGTTGTATTTGGGGGTTTATTGATCAAATTATTATGATGAACTGCCTTTTGAAATTACTGTACTCTACTCTACAGTATATAATTTCTTTGAACTGCAGCACAACTAATTCTTCATCCCTCCCCCACGCACACACAAACTCTTTTCGACAGACAGCTCCACAGAGTGATTCATTTTCTGAAGTTAGTCATTGTGTTTTTAATCCGTCCCTAGCCGAGCGTCAATCGCCTCACTGCGCCTGCATGTACTCTAAGCCTCTTTGAGATGGGAGCTGGCTGATTACTGCGCATGAGTCACCCAACCCCCCCCCCCTTCCCCACAGAGTCATTCGACAGACACCTCCACAGAGTCATTCATTTTCTGAAGTTAGTCATTGTGATTTTAATCCGTCCCTAGCCGAGCGCCAATCGCCTCACTGCGCCTGCGTGTACTCTAACCCTCTTTGAGATGGGAGCTAGCTGATTACTGCGCATGAGTCACCCAACCCCCCCCTCTCCACAGAGTCATTCGACAGACACCTCCACAGAGTCATTAATTTTCTGAAGTTAGTCATTGTGTTTTTAATCCGTCCCTAGCCGAGCGTCAATCACCTCACTGCGCCTGCATGTACTCTAAGACTCTTTGAGATGGGAGCTAGCTGATTACTGCACATGACTCACCCAACCCCTCCCCAACCCTTTGAGGCTTTGTTTATGGTAACACTTTGGAAAATCCCTTCTCAAATTTGAAATGTAAATCTGATTTGCACAGCATTGTGAGAATTGAGAGTAAAAAAACCCATTAACTGATTCATGTTGTTTTGTCATTCATTATTTTACTGTAGGGGTGGGGGGGGGGGGTGTGGTTGTTGTCAATGATTATGATTACCAGGAATGTGAATAAATATTTATTTTATTTCATCAGGAACAAAAAAATACAAATATAAAAAATAATCATGAATAATACATAATGCAGTCTTAATTAAGTTATTCTGGCAGATTGAAATTGGATAAACATTTAGAAAACATTTGTAAAACATGGAGAAACATGAATTATGCCCATTTATAAGAATATTATGTAATATATATATATACACTATATGTATAATAAATGTATACTGTATATATATATATATATATATATATATATATATATATATATATATATATATATATATATGTATGTATGTATGTATGTATGTATGTATATATATATATATATATATATATATATATATATATATATATATTTATATATATATATATATGTATGTACACTACCGACACGTTTAATTCGAGCACAGCATCCACCGCAAGCCGGGGGATGCCCCGGCTTGCTAGCCCCACTCCCTTGGCGTGCTGCGCGTCACCGATGCGCGGTCACGCATCATCGGGTGACAGCGCCCCCTGCACGCGCGTCCAGGGCTCCCCGAGGGAGCCCTGGTGTCCCGCGATGTGGGGGACGGCGGCAAGGGGTTCCGGGGGACCCGGCGGACCCGGCAGCGGGAGGGAGAGCGCCCCGATCGGAGGGCGCTCTTCCGCTGCTTCGGCGCACGCCCGGCACCCTCCGGCGCGCGCCTGGTTACTGCTGCGGCCGAGAACGGGCAAATGCTCGAATAAACTCGGCCGCAGCAGTATGTATGTATGTATGTATGTATGTATGTATATATATATATATATATATATATATATATATATATATATATATATATATATATACAGTATACTGTACATAGTAATATTATTTTTTCCGTCTTTATCTTTTCCTCATTCTGTCTACAGTACAGTAGTTCATTGAGAGAGGAGAGGGTTTGTGTACATCAATACTGCTGTTTATATACTGTACATTTGACTGTGCAAACAGATTAGAGAGGACACAACATCCCACCTCCCCCCAGGCAACCCTTTTTTCCTGAAACGACAAGAAAACAAAAAATTAGTGCAGTTACTGTATGTGCGTACTGTATTATGGCATTGTGTGATATGTAGTACTACTTTAGATGGCTGGTGCTGCTCTCTCTGTAAAGAAAAAACTGTAACTACTGTACTGTATACTCTGACTATTGGGAAAGAAAAAATCTGTGCCATACTTATCTGTATCATACTGTTCTTACAATACTACTGCACAGTACTACTTTCCTGATGCTTGCCCATTACGCGCGATCTCAATGGGCAACACAGTCGCAATATGGTCTATATATTTATTGCAGCGTTCCACGGTGAGTACATCATTCCAAAAATTCATTATGCCTTTCAACAACTCGTCCTTTTTGGAGGGTTTCGCCACTTTCCGGATATGGTCCTTCAGCTGATGCCAGACCATTTCGATCGGATTGAAGTCTGGCGATCTGTCATTGGAAAAAAAGGACAATTAGTTTAAGAGATACAGTACACAGTAAAAACAGTGGGGGAAAAAATGAGACACGATCTACTGCACTTACTCCGCTGGCGTCTTCACCCAGTTGATACCGCGCTCAAGGATATGCGCTGTTGACGTGGGTGTGCTTCTGATTGTTGTCCTGGTAGATGCGGTGACCATTCGGGAACTCGCGTGTGATGTATTGCACCTCAGGGACAATGTTGTCTTGGAAGAAAGCTTTATTCATTATTCCTATGGCAAGAAAAGAAAAGTGCTCAAAAAACTACACAATAGCACAGTACAGTGCATACAGTAAGGTTACACTAGTAAAGTACAGTGCATGAGGTTACATTATATTTGATATATTTTACCTTCAAAGATGACAATGCATCCTGGTCCATGCCTAGAGATGGCACCCCACACATGCAGCTTCACGGGGTGTTTTGGCTGCGGCTTCAAAGAATGCGGCCTTTTTTGTGGAATGCAAAGCTCGCAAATCTCTCCAGCGACACAGTAGACTCATCAGTGAAGATGCAATCCTGGAAAGTCTCCCCACTGTCGATCCATGCCTGGGCCTGGACCACTATTTTTATTTTGTTTGCGTCCTGTATCATGGGGTACGCTCTGTAATGACAAGGAATAAATAATTTTAGCGGTACAGTACAGTTTCCTAAACAACACTTTTACCTCCTGTACTGTCCAGTACTAACCTCACACGTCCATATTTCCATCCAATGCTGCGTCTCATCTTCTTTATCCTAGTCTCGGATACAGTGAGATTGTGATTTTCCTGCAGAGTGTATTTGACCCTTAATGCACTCCTCTCATCATTCTCCTCACTTATTTTGTCCACCAGAAGAGTTGTCTCCCTACAATGTAAAGAAAAACATTCCGGTAAATAAAAAAATTAGAGACAATAGATCAAGAGGATACAATATATTGTTCTTTTAATACAGTATGCAGCAATATAAATATAAATATACAAAAAAATATACTGTTGTAATATAAATATAATATACAAAATATTTACACTGCTGTAATATAAATATAAATATACAAAATATATATACTGTTGTAATATAATTATAAATATACAAAATATATATACTGTTGTAATATAAATATACAAAATATATACACTGTTGTAATATATATATATAAAATATATACACTGTTGTAATATAAATATAAATATACAAAATATATACACTATTGTAATATAAATATAAATATAAATATACACAATATATACACTGTTGTAATATAAATATACAAAACATATATACTGTTGTAATATAAAACAAAAATATTAGATACAGTACTGTAGATGTACAGTACATTTTTGGATCAAATTTTTTAATCAAAGTTTTATAAATACAAATATACAAAATATATATACTGTTGTAATATAAATATAAATATACAAAATATATATACTGTACTGATATAAATATAAATATACAAAATATATTTACTGTTGTAATATAAATTAACAGAAATAACAAAAATATTAAATTAAAATTAATTTTTTTTTAAGTTGTATAAATATACTTACGCGTTAGTTACACTTGGTGCCCTTTTGCGGTCTCTATTTTTTCCGTGTGCATGATAGCTCACGGTGGTTGCTGGCACAGCGATGCCTGAAGTCGCTAACCAGCGTTGGATAGCAGCAATTCGGTGTCCGCTCGTGTACATGTCCTTAATTCGCATGCTGAGCTCCTTGGAAATCTTTTTAACAACCATTGCTGCGAGTTGAAAGAAATACAAACACAAGAATGTATATTCGATGTTTAGTCGATGTGTATTCAATGTGCAGTGAATCCACAAAATGGATGGTGTATTTATACGGTAATGACTCACATTAGAGTACGCCCACTTTCAACACCTGTACCTGGTCGCCATGCATAAAAGGTTACACACTTTGCACAGCCCACCACTTGATGATCTTTATCTGAACTTGCCCTTGTCCAGATACTGCATTGTGCCACCTGCTTCCATGGAGCAACCCCGATTCTATGGACGCAGGAACCCACTCGCCTCTGCCGTGCCTGTCAAGCAAAAAAAGCGAAAGGCGGTTGCCGTTTCCATGCCAAGGCAAAAGCGACAGGCTAAGGCCAATAAAGAAAACCTTCTGCTGACCCCAAAGGCTAAGGGTTTTCATAGACGTAGGCCTTATTATGTCAAGAAAATATACAGTGATGTACTCTCGACGCAAAATGATTGGCAGCCAACCCATCTAACCCGCAGACCACTTCCTCACATACGCTTCGACGACTCTGCCGCCGCTGTCCCAGAAATCTTCAGCCTGTCTTCTCCACCCCTCGTCCTTGACGCTGCCGCCGCCCTCACGGAAACCCACAGGTCATCTTCTCCAGTTCTATCTGACGACGCTGCCTCTGAAATCCACGGGTCACTTTCTCCTTTGCTCTTAGACGACTCTGCTTCTCGCCCAGAAATCCAAAGGTCACTTTCTCCATCCCTCTTCGACGATGCTGCGGCTTCTCCTCTACCGGATATCCACAGGTCACCTCCTCCACTCTTCTTCGACGTCGCTGCCGCTTCTCTTCATGGAACCCCATCTCATCCTCCGTTGCACCCATCCACCCAGATGTTCACACGCCATGCACAAGAAGCAGCTCGTTAGACCGGATGCTTAATGGGATAACTGTGGATCTCCCCGGGAATTCTATTGTGCTAGCAAAGATAGATCTGCTTCTGGAGACAATGCTAAATGTGGAGCAACGGATGCTACATATGGATCAACAGATAATACATATGGATCAACGGATGCTAGATATGGATCAACGGATGGATCGACGGTTGGAGAAGATAGAGGCTGACATAGCGGGCATACATTATTTGCTCAGTGTTAATGCCCCTGTTTCCCCGACGCCGGAGCAGGAGGGTGACATGGATGTGATGAATGGGACTTTCGACCCCCTTCCATCACCAAGCGCCCCCCCTCCAACAGAAGATGTAGTGTACATGTATGCCGTTGAGGAGGACATGACTAACCCCGTCAAGACCACGCCAGGAGACAACACGGTGACCAAGACCGGAGGAAAGCTTCCTCCCAGACAACCTACCATTGCCCGTCGCCTCAAGCACACCCGCTCCCAGAAGACCTACATCAATACGGTGCCCGACATCACCCTGTGCGATCTGCCACCGGCGCTCAGGGAGAAGTATAGGGTGATGAGTGCTGGTGCACCCCACAAGTATGGAAACAAAAGAAAACAGCGCACAACGCCAAATAGTGAAGCAAATTCAACAATATATTATAGAATTAAAAAGGGGGTAATATATCTGCGTACATGAAAAAAGTTGGTAAAAGGCATGTAGTGTGTATCACACTGTTTACCACTCGGCAGCTGTTAGCTGTAGATTCAGGTGCTTGCTTCCCTCTGCTGCTGCAGCTCAGTTGATTCTGGGGCAGGACGTCAGTCTTTTCACTCCCAAGGGGATTTCCCTTCATGCAGCCAGGTTCAGCAGCTGGTACTCTGGCTCGGTGAAATCACTCCTGCTTCCTGGCCGATATGAAGCTGCTCCTGTACCTCGGCAGGTGTATCCTCTGCACAGAGGTTAAAACGCAACTTGCTGGGGTGCCCTCAGCGTGCCACGATGCAGCAGTGGTGGATTCAATAGGGAAGTTTGAACAGTCTTACAAAGTCTCTCACAAGTGTCCAAAACAGCACACAGGATGAAATAAAAACAGGACAGGCCAATACATAGACAAAGGCCAATGTAAGCAGATATAAGGCAATAGAATGTTACATCCAACTAGTTTCGTAGAATTAACTACTTCTTCAGGGAATAATTAGGCCATTACCCAGAGGTCTTAAATACCTCACATAGATACCTTATTGGTCAACCAATTAGGGATAGACCAATCATCTATAATAGGTAATGGTCTGCGTGATAGGGAAGATTTTGAATTTGAATTTGCTTCACTATTTGGCGTTGTGCGCTGTTTTCTTTTGTTTCCATTCTCTTAGTGTGTGTGGGGTGCTGAGCCACCCCTGCGTTTACAGCTGCAGACGCCATTATCCCCAACACGGTTATGTGGCACTTATTATTTAATGTATAATTATCTCACTGTGGGAGTTGTGGTTTAATTTTTTATAAATTTTTTATCACTAAATTGATGGTATAGTCACTGCACTGTATATATTTATACATTTAAACTTTATAGGTAGTTAGGTAGTAGCGCACAGTTTTGTTTTTTGTGTTTACTGACCCCACAAGTATGCCTTGATCATTTTTAAGCACCATGTTCCCTACACGTTGTACTGCGAGTGGGTGTTCAAAGTGAACTACGATGGGAATCGAGTAAAAAAGTCTCTTCCTGCCAATTTAAGGAAAAACATTGTGGAAGAATTGCGGCGCTTTTATCCAATTACAGATCCTGTAATGAAAGGTGTATGAGACTGCATTAATGGCGTTTTGCGCCATGCAAGGAATCGGCCATGGGCGGACAATGTGGAGGACTTTCTGTAAGACCATACTGTTGTGCTGAACTGTATTGTACTCTACATGATTTGACCTGCTGTACTGAAATAAAGGAGATGTTGTTGGGTGTTTTTTTACTTGTATTTATACAGAAATGTTTTAACTTGCTGTCCACACACACAGGACCTGCACAATTCCAGCCCTTGGGGGCCGCAAACAGGCACGGTTTTCAAAGGTTACCCTGAAAACCTACCCTGTTTTCTGCCCTCGAGGACTGTAGTGGTGCAGGTCTGACTGACAGTTTTACACACCATCCCACTGTACTGTATATGTTTCTTTAATAAAGGAGATGTTTTGTTTGTATACTGTATTTTATGAATAAAGTATTTTTTGTAATCACAGGTAAGACCATACTGTTGTGCTGAACTGTATTGTACTCTACATGTTTTGACCTGCAGTACTTAAATAAAGGAGATGTTGTTGTGTGTTTTTTTACTTGTATTCTTACAGAAATGTTTTAACTTGCTGTCCACACACACAGGACCTGCACAATTCCAGTCCCTGGGGGCCACAAACAGGCACGGTTTTCAAAGGTTAACCTGAAAACCTGCCCTGTTTGCTGCCCTCAAGGACTGTACTGGTGCAGACTGTTTTGCACACAATCCCACTGTACAGTATATGTTTTGACTTGCCGTTCTTTAATAAAGGAGATGTTGCGTTTTGCTTATTTTATGAATAAAGAATTTGTTTTTAAAACATGTGACTGTAAACCATACTGACTGACAAATGTTTTCACAAATGTAGCAGTAAACCATACACCTGTTGATGTTTTGAATTGCTGTGCACTTAAAATGTTTCTACATTGTACAGTATTTGTAAATAAATGTTTTTGTACTTACTCCACCAATAAAATAACATGTTGATTTGTTTTACATTGTTCCATTTGCTCCTTTGCTACTGCAACAAAATACAGTATTTCTAGAATGTCGAGGCATACTGCACTGTATACTGTAGGCATGCTCAGTATAAGAGTATTAAAAAAAAATAGAAGACACAAACTGTACTGTACTGTATGTACAGGCACTGTATACTGTAGAAGACACATAATGTATGTGATACATGTAGCATAAATGCATAGTTTTTATTTTTTCGGGTTTATTACACAGTATACTGTACTGTATATAAAAAAGAATTGTACAGTATACTGTACGGCCGGAAAACATCAGCATACTGTTTCAGGTACTGTATTACCGTATTCTATCCTAATCAATAACTACGGCCGCTAAACTGTAGACTCCGGTACGTGTTTTTTTAAATCCGATTCAGCAGGTATTGTTACACAAAGCGATATTATCCATCGAAATCCCTCCATTAGCCGTTTTCTTTTCTGAGGAAAAACAAAAAGAAAGGTTTTACTGTAATGGTCAGCCCCCTAAAGAAGTCCCCAGCCAGTCCCACCAATAATATTCTCGGGGGGTGTCTCCTGTTCACATGCGCATGCGCCTACCATCGATGTAATGACACACATACTGTATGCGTTTCAATAAGGTTCCAATGCGCATGCGTCTAGCGTTCCACCTATACAGTAGTTCAGTATCTGTAGTACTGTACTGTAGAAGCTGCTCAGCCAATAATATTGCTTGCAGCAGAATCGCTTGACTTTTGAATTGCACCGATATTGATACTGTATTGTCAAAATAAAAAAAACACAGAAAATAATACGGCAACAATACTCACCATAGAACTTCCCATTCAGCTGGCGCCGGCGCCGGTCCACTGCCAGTCCAGCGTTCTTGATCATCCACATCGATAGTTTGCAGTGGGACTAGTCCACCTGTAGTCAGCTGATGAGGCTGGAAATTGCTTAGGTACATGCAAGCTTGATCGAAACTGCACGCGAAATCTGGCTCAGGCTCAGGGTTGTCATTGACGGCGGGACCGTCATTGGAAGCCGGTGCTGGTGCATTGCTTGGCAGCGACTGTCGTTTCTTAGTTGGTTTTAACACGACCCTTCGCCTTTTGCCGCCTTCATGATCATAGATACCGGAAAAATCCGGTGATACACACCAATACCCTCCAACAAAATGTGGCTCAATACGAGGAAAACAGGGATCGCTACATAACTTTTTCCTTACTACACACTTCCACATATGAGGAGTTGGCGAAAATTTGTAAAAGTCATAGTTTTCGATAAAATACTGATAAATTTGAACAACTGTTGCCATCTTATCCTCTGTTGCATTAATCGCGGCACATATCAAATACGCGTAACTTCTGTCGGGTTTTTGGAAAGCGGGCTGCACTTGAACATTCATGGCGGGCGTTTCTCTGGAGAATACTGTAACCGAAACTGGTCTTTGTCTTTCTTTAATATGAAAAGCCTAATTTTTTTGCAACCTCTTCCTTCAGTCTCAAGGCCAAGTTACAATAGCACACTGTTGTATCTTTTTTAAATGAAACACCTGCAGTCGACATATTACTGAAGCGCATGCGCATTACAATTCATGAATATCTGCCATCTGGCGGACACGCGAAGAATTGCAACCTATTAAATCCGAACCATTCTCAATAAACGCATCAACCGCGCGTCAGCCGCGCATGACCCGTGGCTGGGAACACAAAATGAACGTGGCATGCGCCATGTGAAGTGCGTCGCATTCCAGGAAAAAGCCAGGGAAAAACCGGCGATGTGTTAGACTCAGATGTGCCGCAGCAGTATGACGTCACATTTTCGTCATATGGTTCCCATGGCCCTGATTGGGCCGTGAAAATCATGTGATTTGGGGGGGTGGGGAAATAATTTTGATGTCGTCATTTAAAGGCAATGATGCCAGCCAATCAGAATGGCTGAGCTTCAATTGCCTTTAAGATGACATCATGAAAAGAAAGATGGCTGGCCTCACATGGTACGGGAGCCAATCACAGCATGGGAACTACATCCCGACTCTGATTGGCTCTAGTAGACAATGTGACAGAGGCTTGGGGGAGAACGGATGTGACGTAATTGAAAGCCTGTCACATGGTACTAGAGCCAATCAGAGTTGGGATGTATTTCCCACGCTCTGATTGGTTACAGTACCATGTGAAGCCGGCCATCTTTCTTTTCATGACGTCATCTTAAAGGCAATTGAAGCACAGCCATTGTCAGGATCGCCTAGACCTCCTGCCTAGCCATAGCTTCCTTGTCCACTGGGTGTGCTGCTGCCTTCTGTTGGCTCTGGGTTCCTCTGTCTGTCTGTCTTCTTGTTGCTCCTGTCTCTGTCCTTTATAGCTTGCTTCCTGTCTGTTGTTTTTGCCTTTGCTTGAAGTCAGACTCCTTATGCACATGCTTCTGATCCTGATCTGTTTTATGTACCTGTACCTGTATTATAGAAGTCTGTTCACAGTAAAAGCCCTTGCTGGTAATCTGGCTTGTCCCTGTTTGTTCCTGTTCTCAGTCCCTGCCCCCAGACCTGTCCTTGCTCCCCTGTCCTGTTCCAGTCTCCTCGTTGCCGACCTCTGCTTGTTTCCTGACTTCGCTACCTGCCGCCTGCCTCGGACCCCTGCTTGTGACCCTTACTACGCTTGTGCTGTTCCGGCCAGTGAAATCCTACCCGCCACAGGAGTCTCCCATGACAGAAAGCAAAGGCCACTTCTGGATCTCGCTGGAACAGATTCTTCTTCTGCCTGCACCCTTTCCTGCCTGCTGCAGCAGACCACGACCGCATGGTTGAAGATAAGAACTTTCGTTTCTTTTTTGGAAATCCAAGTAGGGATTTTGAAAGGGTTTTTTTTGTTGCTGCTAAGTGTTCTGCAAGAATTATTGCGTTCATAACGAAAAAACATTTTTTTCTGAGACTAGAACTGTTGCTGCAGAGACTATTGCAGCTTTCTTTGAGATTTTTCGTTTTGTGCAGTGCCTGGGTTAACCCTTGCAGTACCTGTTGCCACCTTTTTAGACTCTGACTTTTCATTTCCTGGATAAGGCTTGTCTCTGCATCCCTGGTTGCACCACTGCTGTTCACAGGGTTCCCATTTCAAAAGACAAGAGTGCTTCCATTATTTTGTTACTGCATGCAGGAAAAATCACTGCAATCTGTAGTTTTTCATATAATTGGTTCTAAGGTTTCAGGTTTACCTGCAAGTTCCCCTAAAGTTTGTTTCTCTGCAACATATGATATCCCTACATCTGATATCAAAGGTTTCAGATTTGACTGCAGGGTTCTCTGTCTGATATTCCTATGTCCGATGTCAAAAGTTTCAGATCTAACTACAAGTTTTCTCTGTATTAGTTTCCTGCTGTCTATGATATTTCTATAGAATGAGAGAAGTGGCTGCAGCTCGCCTAATATGTATACGTAAATGTGTGTAGGAAATAGGGTGCATACGGGAAGAATCAATTCTAGAGTACGGGGAAAGGTCACAGCAGTGGCCTAAAAGAATCCTATTGCACTCACTAATTCCAAATGCTAGGCTAGGAAAGATTCAATCCTTGGAGTTGCCCCCATAGCCATACATAAACAATTTTAAAATCATATTTATTGAACATATATGCAACAATACCTATATAAAACACCACTGTGTGGCTAAAAAGAAGGGAAAGCAGCGGGGTGTGGGGAACAAGTATTGGTATAATTACCAGAGCGAGGCGAGACTCTTAATTTAAATCAGGACATTAATATAGGGTATAATACCAGAAAACCCCCCGATTCAAATAGATTCTGGGTACAGGATATAACCTGGATGGTTATAGAGGAGTTAAATGGTGATTCTGGTTACAATATAGTGAACCTCATATGGGTGTACCTCCATGCGGCTATTCAATAGTTCGGTGACGTCACTATATGTAATACATAGAAGAGGTGACCTGAGTGCCGTCGTAGCTGAAAAGTGTATCTCTCATACAGCTATTGTATTAAATACAGCCTAGATGTGTATCTGGCCGCTGATATATATTATCTACTCAGTGCCTCTATGTCCCAAGAATTTAAACAGGCGTGTCACTCACAGTCCCGTGACGTCGCTATTCCTGTATCTGAATACCTCTATATACATGGAGCTGTGTATAATTAAGTGTAGCACTGCATACTGTATGTCCTAAAACAACAGTGTTCTCACACAATGACCAGCTCCTGTAGTATATCTCATACATTCATACGACCTGAGAGTCTCCCAGACAGATAGCCCGCTTGCTTCCCGGGTCCCCGCGCGGAAAAGTTAGATGTGCAGACAGCACTGCAGAATGCAGAGAGAGTGCTGCAAGAAGAACGTGTCTCCCTGGAGCGGCGCACACAAGCAGAAAATATGCTGCAGAGTCAGCTGCGAGAACTGCGTACACATCTGCAGGACACCAAGGAGAAATGGGTGAATGCTGAAGAAAAGCAGCGAGTTCTGCAGGAAGAAAGTTTCCAGATGGCCTACAAAATAAAGATGCTGCAAGATTATTTGAGTACCCAGTGTGTCCCCAAAGAACAGCATGAGGAGCTGAAGGCCACACTGAGCATAACCCTAGCCTCGCTGGAGGAAGAGCTGAAAACTCGAATAGCTGGTTTTTCATTGGGTGATGCCACGAAACGGCAGTCGCAATAAAGAGACCACGGAAAGTGAATATGTCCCCTCTGCTGCATGTGAAGGGCCTGATGTACCTGTCCTCGATGCCCCTGCTATGACGTTAGACGAGAGAGAGAGAGAGAGAGAGAGAGAGAGAGAGAGAGAGAGAGAGTATGTGGGTAGGCCTCCCGGCTGGGTATTGGTTGAGGGGGGTTAGGCCACATGGGGTGGGTACTGGGGGAGGGTATGTAGGCCTCTCGAGTAGTGGGTGAGGGTGGGTTAACCCCTTAATGACTGTACCGGTTAATAAATATAGTGATTAAGGGGTTAGGGGACATTACATTGGCTGTTTTCATTCTTGTTCATGTTTTGCAGCATCGGAGGGGGCATGGACGGTGATGAAGATGAGGATGGCCTTCATCGTGTCAGCCGGACATGGGTGAGTACTATATGTATTTATTATTATATTGATTGTTCTTTATGAATTTTAAATGGGCAAATTCACTATTATCCATATGTGGATAATAGTAATTTTGCACAAAATACTATACTGTAGGTGTTAAGGGTGGTGTATGTATGTGTTGTAATTATTTTGGGGTGCACTGATTTGGTACTGCAGGCCTGCGGGGAACACCCAAGGGCCCCCGCCGGCCTATAGTATCATTGATGTGCATATGCGTATGTTAAGGGGGTATAGGGGTTGTTGCAGATATATATATATTTATTTCGTGTGGGGCTGGTGTGTTTTTTTTAATTGTGGGTATTGGGGGTGGGTGAAGGGGGTATTAGCCCCAACGGTGGTTGTTAAGGGCTTGCGGGTGGGTAGCGGGACGGCTTAACCCCTTTGTGACCGTAGCGGTATTAATCGCTAAGGTCATGAAGGGGTTAAGTGCACCCGCAACCCCCCCGCAAGCCCTAAACAAACACCAAGGGCCAAATACCCCCTTCACCCCCCCCCCGCTACCCACAATAAACCTGGCACGGCTGGTTAACCCCTTCATTGCCTTAGCAGTAAGCCGCTAAGATAATGTAGTGGGCTTTAAATGCATTTTTCCTGCCTTGGATGCATCCCGGGGGGCTATTATTAATGGAATCAGCTCCGGAGACCCCCGGCATCAATCAAAGGCAGGAAATAGGCCTGATTTTTTCTAGGTGCCGATCCGCCGCTCATCCGCAGCCTCTCACCAGCAATTTGCCTACTTTTTGTGGCGTGCCGGATTGCCGTGAAAAACGCCATTCTAGAGTAGCGCAAAGCTACTAGCCACTACTAGAATTGAACGTGGTTGAAAAAATGGCTTGTTGCGGCGAAAAGTGCCTTTTCGCCGTGCCGATAGCGGGGAAAAAAAACCACCAAACACCTTTTCAAGAGGGAACTCTTGAAAGGAGTCACGGTCATCAGCTTTGAGGAGCACCGGTGCGATCTCCAGCCATACTGCCTTTTAACGTTTTATGTCCTGTAAGTAGGGTTTTAATTTTACCCCTCTGGACTCCAGTGCTGTACCCTCCGGAACTTATTATTTTGTTGTGATTAAATAGCTTTTTATTAGGATAGTAGCCTTGCTAGTGTTTGTTGTCACTGTGTGTTTTGTCTGTTGTGGGTATGTTTGTCGTGGTTTTATGTCAACATATTTGGCGTACTGCACCATAATCTGTTTTTCTTCTTTTCACATATTGCACTATTATATGGTGTGAGCCGCCCGTTGATCCCTTCACTGCCTGCATATCCAAGGACATTTTTGGGACTTTTCAAAAGACGGTTTTATTTCTATTGCAATCACTTAATGGACTGTTTTGGTGCCGGCAATTCTTTCTTTTTCTGTGACCCTATTTCTGACTGTATAGTCAGTACTTGCCAGGCTGGCTTTTTTTGTAATTTCAACATTTATCTATTGTATTATTAATTTTTATCGCTGTTTTACACCGTCTTTTCTTCTTCTTCTTCTTCTTTTTGTTTTTTTTTCATTGAAGAGGTCCCAGCTGAGGTGAAAAAAAAGCATAGAAAGAACACCTAGGATATTCACTTCTGATAGGGACTATGCATACATGCTAGAGAAGAGCTGCAATAGCCATATCATAATTTAACCCTTTGGGTGCCAGTGTTTGCAGGGTGAAAATCCAAAATGTTTCTCATTTGGAGATTTTTGTGTAAAATCACCCCCTTTTCAATCATGTAACACATGCTCTATGCCCCAAAATGTCAAACATTTTGGATATTGTTGGTGTTTTATTTTGTAATGCTTTGAAAGAGTATGGGTCTCTAACCCTATGGTTATATTCCTAATATATTCGCTGATTCTAGTTTTCAACTTCCGTGTTGTTCTGCCCACGTATTGCAAATGGCAACTGCACTCTAGTGCATACACAATGCTCTTGCTATTGCATGAAATATTAGATTTTATTACCAAAATTTGTTAATGTAGCAGTGCTACATTATATCCATATCTGGATAATAGTTATTTTGCCAATGATTTTATTTATTGAAATGTAGGCTATGTTTTTATTTTTTAAATAAAGGAATGGTACTGCAGGTTAGTGGGGACACATGGGGACCACCCGAGGACCCACGGATGCCCACGGGGATCACCTGAGGACCCCCGGACACTATGGGTGTTTTCCATGTTTCTCCCTGTACTACGCGCACAGCAAGTTTCAGAGCGCTAGGAGCTTTCTAACAAAAGTTAGCAAACAGACACTTTTATTCCTCAAGCGCTGAGCTTAAAATATTTTTACTCTCGCCACCTTATACCTGGTGGGAAAGACACCGAGCCCCTACACTGGGTTCTGGGGGTTTGGGCATATACCGGGGCACCCTGGAATGTGATTTCCCCATGCCCGGTCTTACTGTTCTTGTCTGTGCTGAAGCAGGAAGATCTGGCAATAAGCCACTAACTAGGGAGGATTTTGTCAGGTGGTCTGTGTCTTTATGTCTCCAGTTTTCTGGTAGGATTCCTGGGTACATGTTTCGTGGTAACCAGCAAGTCTGGCCCCTTCTACCCAAACACACCCTGACAACATTTTAACATAAAATCATCCCTGAAACTCATGCCCTGTGAATCTCCCCTGGCTGGCACTCCTGGAACAGTAAAACACACACACACATACATCTTTATTTAAATACAGTGCACATTGTCATAACTGGGTTGCAGAGCTGACACTTCAAACTCCCCAATATGGCTCAGGGGCACCCAGCCAGGAATAATACTTTTATTATTGGCCTGGGTACCCCCTCACCGTCACAGGTACGTCAGGCATCACTGCTGTGGTGACGCCTGCTTATCAAAGAGGCGAGGGCGCATTTTGGATTTGAGTGCTTTGTAGACTGCAGTCGTAGGCAGCAGCAGCAGCAGCACTCCACCCACATTTTAAAATTATACTGACTGGAAGTGATGTGTTTTCAGTTGTAATAATGATCTAATGTCCACAGCTTCTTGTAGTGCTAACATCTACATTGATGTCAAGTATGATCGTTGCCACTTCACATGCTTTTTAGAAGTGCTACATTCAGTACATAACCCTACTAAACAGTTCAATCTGTAACAGTTTAGTGGTAAGAGGGTCCCCAATTTGGGTTCCCGTTTTTGATTTTGGGTTACTAATTCTTATACTGACTAATAGGGAGCTTGGCATAACTATCCTATCTCCTAAGCATTACTTATTATCTGCCAATCCTTCAGTGACAGGATACTTAGTGGCTAAGCGGCTACACTCTAACATCTACATTGATGTTTAATACTACTGTAGCGACTTCATATGCTTTTTAGAGGTGCTACTTTTAGTATATAACCCTACTAAATAAGTTCAAAGTGTAAAAGTATAGTGGTAAGTGGGTCCTAATTTGGGCTCCCACTTATATTTTTGGGTTACTACTGTTATTGTGACACTATAAAGTAGGTAATTTGGTAAAACCATCTTATCATCCCAGTATAACTTAATACCTATCAAACCTTTAGTGATAGGATACAAGTGACGATACGATTATATTTTCACTTTAAGATTATATTTGCTACATATATATATCATGAGCTTTAAGTTGCGGATTATACTATATATTTCAGCATACTAATAATTAGCTATATCAGTAGTACCCAGACTCCCATACGCCCTCCTTCATTTTTAATTGGTTTTATTTGTTTTGTTTGTTATTCGTTGATAGATCCAAACAGTATTATTTTAGCCATACTAATAAAGCTATATTTTTAATTTAGGGTGTCTCTCAGGTGCCACATATAGGATTCTTTCTTTTCAAGTCTACTAATTTTAAATATACATTTATAGACTTGCAAGCATAGAAATAAATTGATAGTGTTTTGGTATATCATAATAATGATAACTTGATTAAATAAAATGTATATTTGATTAAAAATTTGCCATCCTGCCTTATTTACTGTACTGTATGTCATAAGTGAGTTAGATCAATGCAGCTTTACAATTCACCCTTCCTTCTGTACATTTACAGTGTAAAAAATAAAGGGGCAAAGGAATTTTTTTTTAAATAAAAATTGACAAATTAATTATATGCAACAAGTGGTCAGGGAGAAAGAGGGCAGAAACTCTCTAGCTACTGACAATCAGAATTAGGATGCTGGGGCTAATGACATATGAACAGAAAACATTTTAGGCAAACAAGGCTAAAGAAAGAAAGCCCCTATTTTAGCACACCTAAATAAAGTAATGATTAGTAATGTTAAAATCAAACTTTAATAGTTATGTTAACAATAAAATAATGGTGGACAAACTAACAAGAAGCAATTACTGTATTGTAGGAGCGTGTTATACATTTGCAGTATGAAGGTGCTTCTTGTTAGTTTGTCCACCATTATTTTATTGTTAACATAACTATTAAAGTTTGATTTTAACATTACTACATCATTACATTATTTAGGTGTGCTAAAATAGGGGCTTTCTTTCTTTAGCCTTGTTCGCTTATAAGGTTTTCTGTTCCAATTAATGATAAATTGTGATATGTGCACTTATTTGCTTTTGCTTTTTTTGTCTCTCTTGTTAAGGAATGTGCAATAACTTTAAGCAAAATATTTATTTATTTTTATTTGACCGTAACAAACTGAATAAAAAATATATATTTCAAGTTCTAGTAAATCAGAAATAAAAGTATTCTTTCCCTAAAGGATAGTCATGATTCAAATTATTGAATCTTAAATTTGTTGAACCAATACTGTAAGAACAAAAATGTGTTATCATTTCATGATCCCATTAATATAACAAATTTGTTCAAAACAATTTATTTAATATTTAATGGTAAATAAATACGCAGAAAACATTTTTGTATTTGAAATCAGTGTTTGGTTCTGGGTTTGATTGAATTGTGTTTCATCAAATTGTAAATATTTTTTTTTTTTTGCAACTTAGATTTTTTTTATTTTGTTCAAAGCATAGTATACATACAGTGAATAAGATATCGACGGCTCACAGTATCAGCTTACTGCATGTGTCAATCTTCATTGTGATTGGATAGACATCTTTGGACATACAGAGGCGACCAGATTTATTTGAGTGCGGCTAGCTCCGCAAGCCTGGGGATGCCCCGGCATGCTAGCCGCACTCCCTTGGCGTGCCGCGCGTCATCCACGCGCTGTCACGCGTCATCGGGTGCCTGCGCCCCCTGCACGCGCGTCCAGGGCTCCCCGAGGGAGCCCTGGTGTCCCGAGATGTGGGGGACGGCGGCAGGGGGTTCCGGGGGACCCGGCGGACCCGGCAGCGGGAGGGAGAAAGCCCCGATTGGAGGGCGCTCCTGAGCGGCTTCGGCGCGCGCCAGGCACATCCCGGCGTGCGCCTGGTTACTGCTGCGGCCGAGACCGGGCAAATGCTCGAATAAACTCGGCCGCAGCAGTACAGGGTAGACAGACAGACAGACTGGGGGGGATCTCCGGCTAGGAGTCGGAGGGGGGGACAGACAAAGAGAAGGGGAGAAGAAAAGAGAAAAAGGAGGGGGTGGGGGGGTGGGAGTTGGGGGTCTCCTTCCATGATTCCGCCTCTGCCTCCCTCATGCTAGTTCTCTGCATCTGAGGAATTTGTGCGTACCCCGTAGGACAGCCGACTCTCAACTGGTTTGTCTCTCTCGCTTTCTTATAAGTCCCTTCCAGGGTGAGCGGGGTTTTCAAGTGGAGGGGGGGAGGGGGAGGGGGGGGTATCTATGTGTGTCGTGGGTCCCGTCTCTAAGCGCTCCCTCATGGGAGAACGCATTTGCTAATATTAAAGCCAAATTGAGGTCCTTCCTACTCCCTGGATATCTTTCTGGGCTAACCATGGTGCCCAGACTTTTTCAAAATTTTCGCCAGTGTCGTTGACCAGGCTTGTCAACATTTCCATCTGGCATACTGACCAAATTCTATTTCTAATGTTTGTAATTGAGGGAATTATGTTTTGTTTCCAGCGTGCTGCAGTCTCCCCCCTCATCGCCATAGCAAAGTGAGCTATCAATTTGTTTTCTCCTTTGGTGAACCCGGTTGCTGGTCTGTTCAGGAGGAACAGCCATGGGTCTAATGGGATGGGTTTACCTGTAATTTTATTCAACCAGTCTTTAATTGAGTCCCAGACTGGGACGATTTTGGGGCAGGACCACAGCATGTGTAACAGGTCTGCCTGCTGTCCGCATTGTCGTGGACACAATGGGGAGTAACTGGGCAGGAATTTAGCTAGTTTTGTGGGAGTATGGTACCATCTCATCATTACCTTATATGCGTTCTCCCTTAAGGTTGTGCATATAGAGCTCTTGGAGGTCGCCGTCACTATATTTGTCCAGTCCTCTACCTCCAACTCCTCGCCCAGGTCTGTCTCCCATTGAGTCATGTATCTGGTTTTGTCTTTTACTGTCGTGCTAGAACCGGTCACTTCCTTGTACATCTGCGATGTAAGTCTCGCCGTGGATGTCCCTGATTGACAGAGCTTTTCGAAATTCGTCATGGGGGACTTTGGCTGAACTTTTTGATAGAACGCCCTGATTTGGAGGTACCTAAAGATCTCAGCATTGGTGATGTGATGGTCTGATTTGACTATTTCGAAAAAATTTATGCCTTGTCTCCCCTCCAGATCTACTAATTGCTTTATGTTGTTTTGTTTCCAGATAGAGAAATCTGTGCTGGACTGGCCCGGAGCAAAGAGGGGGTTATTCCAAATTGGTGTCATGCCTGACGCCCTGCTAATCAGGCCGCATTTGAGCCTTGTGCCTGCCCAGAGCGAGAGCGAGTTGGTCATTGAGGATAGCGGCAGTTTGGTGCTATTGCGCACCTTCTTAGGGTACCAAATCAGGTGCTCCAGTTCCAATGGGGAGCATGCCTCTCGCTCTAACGTGACCCATCTTTTAGAGTCGGGGTTAGTGTGCCATTGCACAATTTGACATACTTGGGCCGCTCGGTATTATGACAACAAACAAGGTACCACTAGCCCTCCCGCCCCCGTTTGTGTGCGCATTATCTGTTTGCTCACCCTCGCCTTTTTTCCTCCCCAGATAAACTTATCTATCTCAGTTTGAAGGGAGAGAGTATCCTTCAAACTTAACGGCACTGGGAACGTTTGAAAAAGATACAATAGGCGAGGGAGCAAATTCATTTTTACGCAGTGGATTTTGCCAATCTATGAAATTTTATTTTTAGCCCACCTACACTGGCGACACACTTTATCCGAGCTTGGCTAGTCCCACGAATTCGGGTATACCCGGGTGTATTGAGGTTTGTGACTGTTTTCTGCCCGAGTGCATTGAGGTATTTTCCAAGCAGGGATTGAAGCATTTTATTCCCGCTGGCTGCAATACTGCACAGTATATATATATATACTGCATTACAATTCATGAATTTATGCCATCTGGTAGACATGCGAAGCATTGCAGCCTATTAAATCCTAATCATTATCATTTAACAGATCAGCCGCCCATCAGCCAGGCATGAACCCAGGCTGGGAAGGCAAACACAACGGGGCTTGTCAGAGGTGAGGAGAGGCGCATTCCAGGTATCTGCCAGGTACATACCGGGTATTTGCTCGAATAAAGTGTGTCGGTGCAGTATGAAGATCCTCTCTCAGGGTCCGCATCAGTCGCAGGTAGTTAGCTTGGTAGATTGTGTTATATGTCCGCGTGATATTGACCCCCAGGTATTTAATTTGTTGCTGTTGCCAGCGGAAATTGAAGTTTAGGGCAATTAATTTTTCCACGTTTTTAGGGAGGTTTATGTTGATAGCCTCCGATTTGCTCTGATTAATTTTGAACCCGGAGACCCTATTGAAACGTCCCAATAGACCGAGCAGGTTTGGCAGGGAGGTGAGGGGTTTGGATACTGTCAGGAACATGTCATCCGCATAGAGTGCCACTTTATGCGTCTGGTTTCCGATGGCAATACCTGAGATATCTTTGCTATCCCGAATCTGGGCCGCCAGCGGCTCCATACACAGTGCAAAGAGGAGGGGGGAGAGCGGGCATCCCTGTCGCGTTCCGCTCTTAAGGGGTCTGAAGCGAATCCCTGGTGGGTAACCCTAGCCGACGGGGTCGAATATAGCGCGAATATAGCTTTTATTAATTTGTCTCCCATTCCGAATGCTCCAAGCGTGGCCTCCAGATATGGCCAGTCTATCCTATCAAACGCTTTTTCCGCATCCAGACTGAGCGCCATAACAGGTATATCTTTGTAATTGGCTATCTCTATCAGATCAATAATCCGTCGGGTATTATCAGATGCTTGTTGACCCTGGATAAAACCGACTTGATCTGGGTGCACCAGTCTGGGTAGGACAAGACTCAATCTATTGGCCAACAATTTGGAGTAAATTTTGATGTCCGAATTAATTAGGGATATAGGTCTGTAGCTTTTACAGTCCTGCGGGTCTTTCCCTGTCTTGTGTATTACTGAGATGGATGCTTGGAGCATCTGGCTAGGGAACGGGGATCCGTTCAACACTTGGTTGAACATACGAAGTAGATAAGGGGCTAATTGTTTCCTAAACTTTTTGTAGTTAAGATTCGAATACCCGTCGGGACCCGGGGCTTTAGAGGGTTTCAGGTTTTTCATAACCTCCGATAATTCCTCCATTGTAAAATCTCTACCCATCACCTCTCTGTCCACCCCGCTCAAGCAGGGTATATTTGAGCTTTCTAGAAAATTCACTAGGGCCTCCTTGTTCCCTGGCGATCTAGTTACTTTATCCCCGTCATATAGTTTTGCATAGAAGTCTTTGAATTCACTTACAATTTGCCTGGGATTGGCGGTAACTTCCCCTGTTTCTCGCCGTAACGCTTGGATACTATAATTATGTGTTTTGGAGTTAATCATATTAGCTAGTAAGGTATCTGGTTTGTTTGCTTTCTCGAAAAATCTTCTCTTTGACCAACTTAGCGCTTTCTCGGCCTGGGAGGTGAGAAGTAGGTTTAGCTTAATCTGGGTGTCTTTAATTTGTTGCAGGGTCGCTGCATTGGGTGACCTTCTATGTTGTTCCCAGTGCTGCTTTAGCTCTCATTGTGCCTTAATAATTTTTGCGTTGCGCTCTTTTTTCTTGCGGGCTCCCATACTAATCAAAACCCCCCTCAGTGTTGCTTTATGTGCCTCCCAGAGGGTTATATGTGAGTCAACGCTATCTTTATTTTCCCTGAAGAAGTATTTGATCTCGTCTTTGATCTTTCTCTCAAGATCTGGGATCTTTAGTAGGGAGTCATTTAATTTCCAGTTTGTTCTTGGTCTTTCCAACCCTATCTGAGTGCACCTTAGCTCGATCGGTGCGTGGTCCGACCATGAAATGTCATGGATCCCCAAATGGGTGACCGCGGAGACCAGTCTACTAGATACAAAGAAGTAATCGATTCTACTAAATGAGTCGTGTGGGTGTGAGTAGAAAGTGTAAAGCTTTTCTAACGGGTGGGTTTCTCTCCATGCGTCTATTAGTTGGAGATCTATTAAGCCTTGCTCTAGTGTGGAAGGTCGGGGTTTGGCCTTGTGCTTGTGAGGACCCGAACGATCTAGGGCTGTGTTCATAGCCGTGTTGAAGTCCCCTCCTAGAATCAGGGCTCCTTTGCTAAAAAAATTTTATAACGTTGAATGTCTTTGTGAAGAATTCTGCCTCGTGGGCATTAGGGGCGTACAGCGTGGCTATTGTTATGGGTTGTGCATTAATGGATCCTATGAGCATCAAGAACCTGCCCTCTTGATCTTTCTTCACCTTATCTACTACTAGGCCCACCCTATTATGAACTAGGATTGCTACACCCCTCTTCTTCTCTGAGGCGGAGGATAGAAATACTTGGTTGTATTGTTTGTCGAAGTATTTGGGAGCACTAGTGGTACTGAAATGCGTTTCCTGGAGTAGGATGAAGTCCGCTCCCTTTTTTTTGTAATCTGTGAGTGCTATCTTTCGTTTTCATGGGGAGTTTAGTCCCTTAGTGTTGTGAGATATAAAGGTTAGAGGCATGTTGGTGTGGGGTACTGACCTTGTATTCCTAGTGTTGCTC
This sequence comes from Ascaphus truei, assembly GCF_040206685.1. Taxonomy (NCBI): domain Eukaryota; kingdom Metazoa; phylum Chordata; class Amphibia; order Anura; family Ascaphidae; genus Ascaphus; species Ascaphus truei. Next base: position 280,860,339 of record NC_134486.1, on the reverse strand, counting down.
TTAGATTTGTCGGGCCGCTACGGTGTCGTTTCCGTTCCTCTGCAGTACTCAGCTCTGTGCGGGGCTTCAGCGGGGGACCACTTGTGTAGGAGACAGTGTGGGGGGGGGTAGACACAATAGGTACATGGGATACATAAGGACGGGAAAAAAACACGTACACTACACACATCAACTTGGGAGAGTGATCAGTGGCATAGTACCACTTTCTCTCCCTTGCCTGTGGGACGGTGGGTCTCTGGAACACGCCCTCCATCTTCCTCTTTCTCCAAAGGGCCGTGTTGCACCACCTCTTCCCCAGGACTTCCTCAGGATCTAGGGCAACTGCCCCAGCCCGAGGGTAGACACACACAGCGACTGTAGGACCGACGTCCCAGCCGACAAACTATTAGCTTTATTAGTCCAAGCTGTGATATTAGCTAAAATTCGTGTTTAAGCTAGTCTACGTAAAACCTTTAATGTAAGAATAAACAAAGATCTGACCTTGTAACCATAACTATCCTCAACCTGACCCCATTTCCTCTGTAGTTCTTCTCAGATTTGCCCCTCGTGATGCCTACTATGCCCAAGATCTCCACTAAATCTTATGGTTATATTCCCTTCTCCTCTATCTCTTGACTTCGGCTTAGTTCAGCTTAACTTAACCTCCCCCCTGTGGTGTCTGCGCGTCAGGCCCCCCCTTGAGCCTCCCTATCTGCCCTTCCCTTTTTTCCCCTTTCCAGATCACTGCTTTGGAGCCCGTAGATCATATCCCTCCTGTCTCCCTATCTTTCTATGTCAGTAGCCCTCTCATTCTCATGCCGCTCTCTATTGATTTTCTAACCCCTGTTTCTGCGGGCCCTCCAACCTTTACCTCCCTCTCTCCCTACTCGTCCCCTCCTCGTCTCCTATTCCTCATCATCCTTCTAAATGACGCCCCCCGTTTTTCCCTGCTACCCCCTGATCTACTCCCCACCTGCCTTATCTTTTGGGGACCCTTATCCTGACGCCTGTGTGTCGCTCTACTAGCGTGCTTGGGGTTTCCCCCGTCCTCTGCCTCTACTCGGTGCCGTGTGATGCTCTTCTGCTGGACCGCTTCCGGGTTCTTGTTCCGGCTCCCGCCTCTTCCGGCTCATCCTCGACCACCGCCATCTTGGATGTGGCGCCGCGCTCCCGCTCCTCTCGCGTGAAGTGCTGTCTCCTCCCTCCTGACGTCATCTGCTGCCGCCCCTTCTCAGTTGGGCTCCGGAGCTGATCCAAGATGGCCGCTAGTCTCCTTCTGCTGCCGTCGGGGATTCAGGTAAGTGATGCAGTGATAGGTTTGGGCCTTGGCTCTTCTGGGCATTATTGGGGATGCCGTGGGGGGGGTGTAGCTGTAAGGGGGATCTCGTTGGGGCTTCCGCGGGTGTCTTAAACGAACGGGGAGGGAGAGGTCAACTTTAACTGTTAGGGAACCCTGTCTCTTTATCAGTCCAGTTACCGTGGGCTGCGGGCTTGGTTGTTCTTGCTAGATCTTCCTGCCTCCCGCCATGTTGGGTCCGGAGCTGATCTGTTTCCCGCCACTTCATCTGTAATTTTGTCTTGTAAGCCCAGTTTCGTAAGAAAGGCCCCTCCATCTTCCGCCTTCCTTATTGTTGTAGATGCCCCGTTTTTGGATACCAGGAGCCCGAAGGGGAAAATCCACCGGTACTTAACCCCTTCGTCCCTGAGGATTTTGGTAATTGGGGTAAGTTGTTTTCTTTTCAGCAACGTGGTGGGGGAGATATCCTGGAATACCTGGATTTTGTGTGTCTCAAAGGAAGGATTATTGCGAGTCATTTGGCAAAACAGTTCTTTTATTTTAAATTAGTGGAAGCGGGCAATGATATCTCTCGGGGGGTCTCCCTTTTGTGGCCTGGATCTCAGGGCTCTATGACATCGATCCAGATGAAGCTCCTGGGTCGTCTTGTCTGGCATCAGCTGGGTCAGCCACCGGCCCACGAAGTCCTCTGTGTCGGGCTCCTCTTCTGAGACCCCCCTTATCCTCACATTATTGCGTCGCTCCCGGTTTTCGGAATCCTCCTGCTTGTCCAGGAGATCCTGAATAGTGTCCTTCACTTGGGACAGTTGTTTGTCCGTTCTGTGGAGTGATTTAACAGTTGCGTCCAATTTCGTTTCTAAGGAGTCATTCCTGGATCCGATGCTGCTTATGTCCGCTCTCAGGGTCGCCACTTCGGCTTGCAGGCACCTTTTAATATCCGTGCAGAACTCCTGCATATCGCGTCTCCGCATGATTCTGTTACCGCTGTCATTATCTCCCTCTGCCTCCGAGTCGGAGCCGCTTGGCGGGAGGCCCTCATGGCTTCGGGCGCGCGGTTGATCCCTCTTGCTATAATAGTCTGTCATCACTGTGGAGGGGCGCTTTGAGCGTGTCCCTTTTGACATCTTGTGGGTATCCGAGGGCTATGTGGTCAGTTTTTATCGGAATCGGTTAGGTTTTAGCGCATTTATTAATTATTTATTGTCGGCTGGGAACGGAGCTGAAAGTTCAAGCTTCCATTCAGTCCGTTGTCACGCATGCGCATCCAAATTGTATATTTTAACTTTTTTCCCTTGTTTAAAAGGGAATTTTGAAGACACCAGATAAGATTATTTTTTTCCCATTTTCTTTCATGAATAAAATAATATTTTACCTTGTATAAATTGATACATTTGTTATGGGGGAGAAGACAAATATATGAAATGTGACAATGGTTTACTGTATTTAAATGACATTTTGTATTCTGTGCATTGAAGTCTATTTTACAGCAGGTAAGCAAAATAAACTTCAAAGTTTAAAGTAATTGTTCATGAATATTTAAGCGGCACAAAAACAAAAGGAAATATTATCTGAGTAGCATAAAGCAAGTTGTGTATTTTATGTGTTTGTTCTATGTGGTGTTATATTTTAAGATTTGTACTGTATGTTTTCTGTGTTTGTCTTGCAGCGGTACCACCGTCGCTCACCCCGCCTCCTCCGTTTGGTGCATTATAACAACTCCCCCGCTTGTGGCTGGATGCTGCGTGGTCACTCGCTGCACTGCAACAGCTAGGTAGTTATTGGGAACAGATCAGTTCACATCATTTCAAAAACTAGGTATTCATTAGAATGTGACTTGATTAGGTATACAACAAGAGAATATCCAGATACATTCTCTCGTTGTATACCTAATCAAGTCATATTCTAATGAATACCTAGTTTTTGAAATGATGTGAACTGATCTGTTCCCAATAACTACCTAAACCTATGATCAATTAAGGGTCAGGTTTTTTCAATCATGTTTGACATAAATATACTCTCAGTGGGAGGGGGCATCATACTCCTGACGAAGCCATACACTCTTAGTGGTGAAACGCATAGAGGATTGCCACCCAGGGGAGGAAAGAAGGTGAGGACTTATGCCGAGCGAGCACCGATCCCAGAAGCCCTACCGGAAGTGACGTCACACTCTGGAGACCGCAGGGGAACCGAGCTGTTGCAGTGCAGCGAGTGATCACACAGCATCCAGCCACAAGCGGGGGAGTTGTTATAACACACCAAACGGAGGCGGCGTGGTGAGCGACGGCGGTACCACATCCTCTCTTCCTTCACAGATATTGTAATACATTCTGTTTTAAATTTATTTTATTGTAAGTGCGCATTTTTATCACATATATAAATACCTACTTTTATATCATTGATCTGCACCATGGATATGTCCTTTTGTCTTTACATTTAATCATCACACTGAACACCTGGAGTGGAGTGCATCAAAGCCTAGATACAGGCGATCGTATTTCTAAAGATACCAATTGTTGCCCCTACACTACTTACATCTAGTAAGTAGGCCACACTCAAGAGCCAAGATTTCTGTGAAATTATTCACTTATACGATACACCTGCACTGAGATTGCTGTTTTCTGTTGTTTTTTCCGCATGTTCCCCCTGGGCTGCAAGACAAACGTTTCTACTTTCTGGGGACCAGTGAAGACAGTCCCCACCAGAGGGTCCGAGCAGGGAGTTGCAACAATGTATTTTGATTCACACGCCATTTGGCTAATTTATTATTAAGTGTAGCCCTGGTTCCTAGCGAACACAGACCACTACCATATGCAGTATAACCTGTAGGCTCACAGGGCCTGAGCCTCTGCCACTGAGAGCCTGGGGTACGTACAATACTTATAACTTGGTGCAGCGCCTCCACCTGCGACAGCTTCCACCCAAGGGGAAGTTGTTCTTTGCAGGAACTTACGTACATAAACACACACACAGCAATATACCTTCACCAATTAACTTTACTGGCACGAACTCAATGACACAACCTCTCTCTTATTCTATCAGAAACCAGTGTCCCTCTTTGAGGGGAAATTACACTCAACGTCCTGCCGAATGCTCACTCTCCCCTTCCCTTCACCGGGTGATCCCACCCCATGTCCAGTTCCCTCTTGTAATAAGTCCCCCCACCCTCAAGTGAGACATTGAATGTGTATGTATGTGACTGCGCAGCCACCGTGTCCTGAGTGAATGATGGTACCGTTGGTGCACTTGACGTTTACCTGCCGGTCACTCTAGTACCCGGTCCTACAACAGTCTTCCCAAAGGATCGGCGTGGTCCTAGATGACGTCACCCGTAGGTGTCCGGGGCGATCCCACCCAGACACGCAGCAACTTTGTAGTGGGGTCTGAGCCCAGACCTCCCGCCAACTTAGAACTGTCCCGGTAGCAATCACGTAACAAATAAGGGAATCCGGAACCTGTCTATGGCCAGTCCCTAACTCCGCTTCACACTACTGGGGCTCAGGGCCTAACTGGGCCTGGGGCATGAGGCCTAGGTAGGGGGCGGACTGCCTCCCTACACCGAAGCTCCTTCTCCTTCCTCCTACAGCCAGCTCTCCTCCTTCGTGGGCTTTGCTCACTTTGTCCCGCGCATGCGCAACCTCCTGCCAGACCAGTTCTTAACATGGCGACTCCCTCTACGCGGAACCTCCGTTATCGGAGTGTTCCCTAGGTGCAGCCTCTCCCACCCCACAACAACCAATGGTGGTAAAAGGGGTCCCGGCTACATACTGCACCGACACACTTTATTCGAGCAAATACCCGGTATGTACCTGGCAGATACCTGGAATGCGCCGCTCCTCACCTCTGACAAGCCCCGTTGCATTTGCCTTCCCAGCCTGGGTTCATGCCTGGCTGACGGGCGGCTGATCTGTTAAATGATAATGATTAGGATTTAATAGGCTGCAATGCTTCGCGTGTCTACCAGATGGCATAAATTCCTGAATTGTAATGCAGTATATATATATATACTGTGCAGTATTGCAGCCAGAGGGAATAAAATGCTTCAATCCCTGCTTGGAAAATAACTCAATGCACTCGGGCAGAAAACAGTCACAAACCTCAATACACCCGGGTATACCCGAATTCGTGGGACTAGCCAAGCTCGAATAAAGTGTGTCGCCAGTGTATGTATGAATCACTTTCACAATAACTGATTGGATTTGTTATATGTCACTTTAGTATTTAGTGAGCACAAACAGTGTTTAGCGCCTTTTTTCTGCACCATCACTCTGTCACAATTGTCTGTTTTCTGTGTTTTGCACAAAGATGGCAGAGGTGGGCACTCATCTTAAGCAATAGATACCAATTACTTTGGTGTTGATAGAGACTTGGTGGAAACAAAGGACTGCTACACACAAAACTGTAAACTGAAGTAAAAAATACATTAGAAGTTGTTTTATTGCAGAAGTGAAGAACAACATTTTTGGAGAAACAACTTGGTCACACGTAAAACACCTGATTAAGGGTTTTCTCCTGAAACGTTATGTTTTTTGTGACTACCAATATTAAGGAGTTGCAGAATTAAAGGAAGTGATATACTTTCAAAAAAAGGGTTAATTTTGAATTTATGTTATTTTTTACTGTGGAAAGGTTCATGCTCTTGAAAAACAGCATTATTATATGTAGCATACATTCAGTCTGCCCCTTTTAAAACTCTGATGCTGATGCAATTGATGTGGGTAAGGGTCTAAAAACTACAAACACTTGACTAGCAGACATACTGTTAACAGTGTGTGCTTCTGCCGAGACTCTATTGAAGGTTTTTCTGAGAAGGTTAATTGTTTGTTCTATCTTCTCAAAGGGGGACAGAGACAGACTGTGACCCAGGTGAATTCACTATCACAACACTATTCCTTGCAGATCAATGTATTGGTCTGGAGCCCAGAAGTAACTTAGTTAATCAAAGCTTGAGAAAGGGCTGTGTTAATTAACCATGTCCCGGCTGCCTTGTTAAAAAAACTCAGAGCTCTCACTTGTTGGGGATTCCTGTCTGAACTGGAGAAGCACATTCTTAAACGCTGGAGGAAGACAAGCCTACAACAATAGAACAATTACCCTTGTTATTTGTGCTTTTCTGAGACTTGAACTATAATTTCTGGAAAAGGGCAAACCCCTGTTATGGACTATTTAGCTGGACTGTTCTTAGCTGGGTTTTTTTTTCACTTTACACCTGTGACAGGGTAAATAAAAGCCACCAGCTATATGCCTGGCAGACCTATGTCTAGGCTGCAGTGCAGCAGTGAATAGGTTAACTTCAGCTGGGAAACTCAGGACAATTAGTTGGATCCCAGCTGCCTAATCAAGGTGTGTTAAAACCCCAGGCTGTAGCCACATGGTGCTGGCTGTTCAGGAGAGAGGAGATTACTAATAGAAGGTCTGTCTGTTGTATGCTATCTGGAACAGGAAAATCCCCTGAAACTCTGGAGAGAGAACAGCTTGATACAAGGTTTGTTAGCAAAGTACATGGTTTATGAACTATCTGTCTCCTGCATAGAAAAGAGTAGTTGCCTTATTTTTACTCTGTCTGATAAAGAGAAACTGTTTTGTCTGCTGAAGAAAAATAACTTTTTCATTTGTTTGCTGATGAAAAGCTATTTTGTTTTGTGTGCTGTATAAATTAAGGCTAAATAAATAAGCCTTATCTAAAGAACCTGCGTGTGCATTTACCCTGCAACAACACCTATGCTGAATTAATCTCTTTTTGTGTTCTATATTTTTGTGGCTGAATAAACAAGCCTATTCAAATATCCCATGTGTTGTTGCAATGTCCCTGCAACACAGACCCATTAAAGTGGGACACAGTCCATCAAATTGCTTTTATGTAAATAAAAATTGCACTCCTGTGTCCGGTCCCTAATTTGCATTGTCATGTTCCAGTATATATTTCATGGCGTAAAGTCTCCATGGTCATCCTACAGGAGAGACAGCAGCAAAGGAGACCCATGAGCTGTTTCTCTCAAATATTTACAGCAGTTAAGAGAGAATATGATGACTACAGTATGTATGTACATTGCTTGCTGAACAGTGTTGGCAGCAGAACACACTGTGAGATATGCAGAGCTAACAATAAAAGCCGTTCAAATCATTTTCCAGGTAAAATACTTGCCTAATACAATAGCATACACTTATAGAGCCAACAAGATATTATAGATATAGCAGAAAAACCTCTTCTGTGTAAAGATGTGATAGAACAATTGTAGGAAATGAATCCCACATGCGATGTGTAATGTTAAAGCCGATACCCTGGCCAAATAATACCCCCAAAAATCGCATGGGATTAGTGTAGGCCAATATCAAGTGAACTCCTGACTGGGACCGACAGGTTGACATTTTTGGCTATGAACTGAGATCCCAATAAAGGAGTAAAGCAACTTTAAGGAGTCTATTTAAGTAGCTTTGTGAACAAAATCGAAAAAGGATTTTTAGCAGTTCCCGCAAAATTAGCAGATTTGCTATTCAGAGAGCCTCGATGAGTTGGCCAAATCGTACGTGGACTGCATTTTTCAGCGAGTTCGCACTCTAGGCCAAACTGACCGAGCAGTAGCTGCCATTTCGAGAAACTAACGCTATTCAAGTAGCCTCGAGAATCTCACTGGGACTCTGGAATAGCGAGTTTCGCACAGATCACATCTTGCCAGCCAAGGGTGGCGGGATGGGATCTGAGAGCAGGATTTACAAAAAAAATTATTTTTCTCTTCATTGGATTGAAGCCGGGAGTCTCCAGCGCTGATACACATTAATACCAGCTCAGGAGACCCCCAGCCTCTATCCAATGCAATAAAAATACATTTACATGCAGCTTCATTACCTTAGCGGCTAACCACTAAGGCAATGAAGGAGTTAACTACCAGTGCCCGGTTTATTGTGGGTAGTGGGGGTGGGAGAATGTGGTATTTTCTGGCCAAGCTACCCATATATCTGAAAAAGCTTCCCACCTCTTCCACATGCAGCACTTATCATCTTAGATCTGACTCCAAAAGACTATTCATGGTCCCAAGGTTCAACAAAGTATGCGGCCGCTTCTCCTTTTCTGACCGTGCACACATAAAATGAAACAATCTACCGGAGACTCTCACATCCACCACTGATCTAAGTTCTTTCAAAATTAAAGCTGCGTCACATTTTAATCTGGTCTGTAACTGCTACATACACCTATAACATATACTATCTCTGACTGTGCATGCAATGTCCTGTATATAATGTATAACCTTGCTAAATTAATGTAACAATGTATTTGTAACCATGTATCTGTAATCATAACTCTGTGCCCAGGACCTACTTGAAAACAAGAGGTAACTCTCAATGTATTACTTCCTGGTAAAACATTTTATAAAGAAATACATTTGGACCATGATGGGTGTTGTTTAGGCATTGGGGAGGGTCTGCGGGAGGAGTTAACCCCTTCATTACCTTAGTGGTTACTAATGCTAAAGTGATGAAGGGTTTAACCCTTCCTGCTACCCACCCAGTAGGTATAAACACCCACCATGGGCCAAATACCACCATCACCCACCCCCGCTACCCACAATACACATTAAAACACAATTCTAGCCAATACACCCATTCGCCCTCAATGGGAGAAAAGAAACCCAAATGGCAAGGAATGGGCACCCCCTCTACACCCAACAACCATTACATTACATTAAAGTAATGGGCAAAATTACTATTATCCAGATATGTATAATATCTTCAAATATAAACACAACTAAAGCGCTTGAAAAGAGACTTTCTCACAGTATTACAACTTTTTAATTCAACTAGAATGTCCAGTGTCATGCAGCCCAGAGGACTGGAAGGCTTGTTCAAAAAACCTTCTTAATTGACATACAAAGAAAGACAGTCCTCTTTGGCACGGGGATCCTGGTGCATGGTGTCATTATTCTCGATAAACATATATGGAGAGAAAAACAACAAACAATACATATACTTCAATATAATGTCTATAACTGTAATTCTTTAAACACCTTTATGTGTATTTCCATATACTGTATTGAAACACCTAAAAAGGGATTTGCCTTCCCCTGAGATGTGTTCACAGAGATACTTTATAAGGGTGAATATAGGGTTAAACTGTGAGAGTATGGTGGTATTTAATCTCCAGATATCCCAATAACCATACACCAATCAGTGCTTGTTGACACAGTGGAATTGCACCATAAATGAGTGGAATAGATTGAAGAGAGACTTAACTTGTAGCACATTAGTTAACTTATAATCTATATGTAAAAAAGAAAGTAATAACAACCATAGTGCAATAATGTATAGCAATTCTTTACTAAAAAAAACACTTAAAAAAGCAATTCGAAATGCACTCACACTTTCAAAGCTAAAATCATGCAGTATGACCCTTTAGGCTGTCACCGGCCCCTTTATCCCACCACTTTAGAAGATCAATACCGTCGACTTGAGGCTTGCTCATCCACCCTGCTTGGATGACTCCACGCATCCCATGTGTGTAGTTAGCTTCCCCAGTCATCTTGTTATGATGTCACTCCGTGGTCCATGCACATACCCTGGGATACCTCCTAGGTTAAGCAGCAAATTTGGACAAGGGCTTCTCTCTGAGATCTCTCTCTCCTCTCCGGTTTAGGGGATCTGTGATCTACTCCGTTTGGATTAACACCGCGTATGCGTAACTCCGCCCTACGCGGATGGATAATATCTTATTTGCCCTTTCAAAAAAAAATATTATCGTCAGCATAAAGTAAATAAAACTTCTACTTACCCCTGCCAGGATGAAGGCCGTCCTCATCACCGTCCTCCACATCCATGTCTTCCATGAACAGCAACAGCACAATAAAAATACAGAACAAAAGAACTATTTACATAAACAAAGGACTTAGCCTAAAAGATACCTGTTTGGCAAAGGTACCTAATGTACTCATAAAGCTATACCTAATGGGTGAAGGATGTGACCAACCCCAAATGCAGAGATCCCACGTCTATAGATAATACTGACTGTGGGTTTGATCTTAATAATGCCTACCAAAAATAAATGGGCCAACTTTTAAATCAACAACTTTTAAATCAACAAGAAAGTCCCAATCAAAGGAGTGTAGAAGATCAGTCCAAGATTGAAAAATATCAGCCTTAGGGCCAAGACAGACAAGTCTTCCAAAACATGTCAAATACAGAACCTGAACACACAAATCCAATCCCAGGCGCAAAAAGAACAGAACAGTATAATACCAGTCCCGTATATGTACAGACGAGACCACGACTATTCTAAAGCTTGCCTTAAACTAGCCCGGTTACATTCTGGGTACATGCTGGGTGTAACCTGGCTAGTTTAAGGCAAGTTTAAGGCATTTCAGCATTGACTAATGACCATAGGATTAACACAGCAGGGGTCCCTGGCAGTCCCATTCAGCCAGGGACCCCTGCTGTTAATCTGATGGGCCATTAATCAATGCAGAAATGCTGGGTCTAGTTTAAGGCACGTTTAAGGCATCTATCCAGCATGTACCTGGGTGTACCTGGGACTTTTTGGCGATTGCCACTGGTTTGTGTTAGAATAGTCGCAGGCGTGGCCACGACGGTGAGGTGAATGGCAGCTTAGTCTCTGAGCTCCACTGTCATCTGTGTTAAATAATTAAATAACTTCAATAGCAGCGCGAATATCACAGCGATTTAGATTGCAAAACACCATTGAACATACAGTGATGGCGACGAACAAAGTAACTCGCAGAAAAACGCAACCTGGGTCTACATATTTCAAAAGAGTAGAAGCAGCACATGCAGCACAGGCAGATAAGATGGAGACCCTTGCAAAACCTACACAGACTGCATTATCAGATCCAGACACAGATACCCCAGGAACAGAGCCAGGGGATCAGTATATAGTGAGACGCAAAGACCTCAAGGAGTTCTGTGCCCAAATGAAGAAGTTTTTTAAAACTGAACTATGGGCCATAAGGAAAGACCTGGACACATTGGGAGAGCGGACAAATGCTTTGGAAACAAAAGCTGATGAGACTACCACGGAACTGGCACAGACACAGAAAACAGTGGCTACACTTACAGCACAAGTCAGATCCGTAGAAGATAAAATAGAGGATGCTGAAAACAGGGACAGGAGATGCAATGTACGCCTAAGAGGAGTGTCTGAGTCTGTCTCTGACTCAGAGGAATTAACAAAAAAAAATGACTGGAGCATCTATTCCCAGGTAAGCCTGACAATGAACTTTTTCTGGATAGATGACACCGTGCACTTAGGGGAGACCGCAAAGCGGAGACCCCCCGAGGGATATAATTATGTGATTCCACCTCTATAGAACAAAAGAAGAGGTTTGCAGGATCTCAATAGACACTAAAAACATGGAATATGAACAGATAAAATTCCAGATCTTTCAGGACATTTCCCCGGTCACCCTAGCCAAAAGAAGAACCCTGGCACAAATAACTAAAGTGTTGAGAGACCAAAAGATAAAATACAGATGGCTTTTCCTTGTGCACTAATGGTGCTTAAAAACGGGGTGGCACATACCTTAAGGAAGGTGGAGGAGGGCGATGGCTTCCTGAGCAGACTAGGCACCGGCGGAGCGGCTCAGGGATCCCCCCGGTCATCAGGAGAGGAGAGAAGATCACCCACACCGACATGGTGGGGGCTAACCGACCTGAAGCGGAGGAGAGAACGGCAGCGAGCCCCAAGTGATGTCCTCCCCTGGAGAGATGTGTCTTGCCGCATCCAAAGAAGATGATCCAGCGGAGGCGCAGCTTCTACCCATGCTTCTAACTATGCCTACTATGCCTTCTAACTATGCTTCTAATTATACCTTCTAACTATGCTTTTAACTATGCTTTTTAAAATATGCCTTACAGTGCTGCATAACATACGGGCCGCCTTCAACCCACCCCTTCTTTACTCCCCCTTCCCTGGTAGGGAAAGGACGCGTTCCAGTAGGAGCGCGCTCCAGCACTGTCTGTGCCCGCTCTCACCTAACCTTTAACCTCCTCCAGAACGGGATGCGCTCTAGCAGTGTAGCGCGACCCGGAACTTCCGGGCCTGCTGCTAGAGCGTGCATCCCTCGCGCTTCCTTGCCGCCACCGCCGCAGGTAACGGGGTACGCGGGGCGCCGTCATCTGGGCGAGCCGGCCGCTGATTGGTCTCTTGGGCGCTTGATGCAGCGTAAGAAACAGACAGCGGGGAGGGTGATTTCACTGCCGCTGTCATCGTAGCCGGTTGCATCTCGTGGCCTGGGTGGTTGGTGAAGCTTCAGCAGGAGCCGCAGCACAGAAGGAGCGCGAGGTGAGGGAGGACGTGCGCGAGGCTTAAGCAGGGGCTGCGGGGCTGCTGACATGGGAGGGGGGCTGCTGACATGTGAGGGGGGCTGCTGACATTGGTGGGGGGGCTGCTGACATGGGACGGGGGCTGCTGACATGGGTGGGGGGCTTCTGACATGGTAGTGGGGCTGCTGACATGGGTGGGGGGCTGTTGAAATGGGAGGGGGGCTGCTGACATGGGTGGGGGGCTGCTGACATGGGTGGGGGGCTGCTGACATGGGAGGGGGGCTGCTGACATGGGTGGGGGGCTGCTGACATGGGAGGGGGGCTGCTGACATGGGTGGGGGGCTGCTGACATGGGAGGGGGTCTGCTGACATGGGAGGGGGGGCTGCTGACATGGGAAGGGGGCTGCTGACATGGGTGGGGGTCTGCTGACATGGGAGGGGCATTGAGAATCTGCTGACATGGGAGGGGGGCTGCTGACATGGGAGGGGGCTGCAGACATGGAAGGGGGTTGGGGGGCTGCTGACATGGGAGGGCTGCTGCTGACACATGGGGCGGGGGCTGCTGACATGGAAGGGGCTGGGGGGGACTGCTGAAATGGAATGGGCTGGGGGGGCTGCTGAAATGGGCTGGGGGGCTGCTGCTATTGGCTGTGGGGCCCGACTCTATTTTCCTTGTGAGGGGGAGAGTGGTGTGAGTTGCAGGGGGGAGGGAGAGTGGTGTGATTTGCAGGGGGGTGGGGGAGGGAGAGTGGTGTGCATTGCAGGGGGGGAGTGGTGTGAGTTGCAGGGGGGGAGTGGTGTGAGGTGCATGGGGGGGAGTGATGTGAGGTGCAGGGGGGGTTATGTGAGGTGCAGGGGGGGAGAGTGATGTGAGATGCAGGGGGGTGGGATGTGTGTGGTGTGCAGGGGGTTATTGTGTGTTTGATGTGGAGGGGGAGTATTGTGTATGGGTGAGGGGGATAGATGGGTGTATGAGAGATAGATGGGGAGTATCGCAAAGGTTGATAGTGAGGGGTTCTGGGGGAGATATGAGGATGATAATGAAGGGTGCTGGGGGAGATATCTGATGATGATGAGGTGCTAGAGGAGAGATGATGATGATGATGATAGGTGCTGGAGGAGAGATGATGATGATGATGATGATGATGATGATGATGATGATGATGATGATGATGATGATGATGATGATGATGATGATGATGATGATGATGATGATGATGATGATGATGATGATGATGAGGAGGAGGATGAGGATGAGGATGATGATGATGATGATGATGATGATGATGATGGTGATGATGATGATGATTTTACCCATGCGTCCCAATTTTTTTTTCTTGGAGCAGTTCTCACTTTAAGAGTTGTGCAGGCCTGTCTTATAACTATGCTTCCAAATATGCATCCAACTATACTTTCTAACTATACCCTCTAACTATACCTTCTAATTATACCTTCTTTCTATGCTTCTAAATATACCTTCATAGCTATGCCCTTTGATTGTGCCTTCTATCTATGCCTTTTAACTATGCCTTCTAACCATGCCTTCTAACTATGCTTCTAAAGATGCCTCCTAACTTTGCTTCTAACAATTCCCCTTAACTATGCCTCTAAATATGCCTCCTAGCTTTGCCTCTAGCTATGCCTGCTGACTGTGCCTTGCTTCTCACTATGCTTCTCACTATTTCTATGCTGTTGCTCTCCGGTCCCCTTACCTGCCCTTCGATCAACGTGGGGGCTCTATCGGGACCCAGATGGACCTGCCTCGGTGGTATATGGGGCTGGGGGGGGGCCCCGGGCGAGGAGCTGATCCGCACGTGTTTTTGAGGCGGCGGCCATCTTATCCTGCTCCTTCACCGAACAGAGCGGGAACTGTGCTGACTTTCGCAGGCAGGGGGAATGACGTCATCCTGACGGGACGGTGCCATGTCATCCTGACGGAACGGAGCCGCGTCAACATCCCGCGAGAGCTCCGACAGGCCCACACTGGAAGCCCAACTGTACAGGAGCAGCCGGATGGGAGGGGGAGAGGGAGAGGTGGCTGTGTAAAAGCCACAGAAAGCTATGACTGGAACAGTACATAGGGGGCATGAGGAGGGGGGGACATGAAGAGGAGGGGGGACATGAGGAGGAGGGGGGGCATGAGGAGGAAGGGGGGGCATGAGGAGGAGCGGGGTACATGAGGAGGAGGGGGGACATGAGGAGGAGGGGGGGCATGAGGAGGAGGAGGGGGGGCATGAGGAGGAAGAGGGGAGGGGTCAAGGGGGAGGGGCATTGGGGGGGTAGCGGCCTTAGGGTCACTCTCCCAGGATCCTCACCATAGGAAACACACGGACTGATGGGACTAAAGAACAAGGAATATTACACGGCATTGAGCACAGTTGTAATTAAGTTAGTAAATATAGATAGTTAAGTGACAGGGTATAGGTTAAGGGTTCATACGCTTGGATTTATTAGTCTTTGTCACTTATTGGGAGTGGAGATTAGGAATAGAGAGGTTGTATAGTTTCGAATTATATAATTAAGTTAATAAAGAAAGATCGGAGATATCGGGAAGATAAGTTAAGGACAAAGTTAATGTTTAAGAGGTATTCAAAGTAGGGTATTCAAAAATTGTAAATAAGTTAGTGCTGTTGTTCGCTAAGAAGTTTAAGATTAAAAAATCATTCAAGTTTAAGTTTTTGTTAAGAGACAGACACGCGCCGGTGGGATTTGCTCCCGGCGTCGAGCATGCATTCCTCGCATTGGTTCCTCGCATTGGTTCCTGATGAGTCGGGGCCATAAACAAGTCCCAGGGGGGTCAGCACCCAGTGGGGAAGGCTGGCCGTCTCCAAAGGCCAGGCATAATGACCTACCCTTTGGGCATCAGAGTCGCACTCGGGGGCTCCCGAGTTGTGCTCCGGTTTTTCGTTTGTTATTTTTTATGATCATATCTTTGTTTAATTTATGTTTGGTATTTTGTTTAATCCCCTATGTGTTTCCCCTTGTACTGTTTCCCTCTCCCTGTCCATCCCTCCCCACCCCTTCCTCTCCCGGAGGGGGAGGACGTCGGCCTGTGAGTGGGGCAGGAGTCGTACGGGACGGACACCCCAAGGACATAGCTCAGCTGGGTAAGAAGAAAGACAGATCGGGTGAGTCATCAAACTTTAATCTACTACACTTTTCACAAAATAAAAGATGGCGTTGACCTTATTATCACATAATGTGAAGGGCTTTAATAGCCCAACCAAAAGGAAAACAGCCTTCTCAGACTACAAAAGAAAGCACACAGATATCATAATGATACAGGAGACTCACTTTAGTAAGACCAATGTCCCTAAATTCCTAGATAAAAATTACACACAGTTTTACCTGTCCTCAGCAACGGTCAAAAAGCGTGGAATGGCCATCCTGTTAAAAAATAGAATCCTATTCGTAACCCAGACCATCAAACGAGATGCAGACGGACGCTTTATTATTCTAGTAGGCACAATACAGGAGCAATATATAACACTGGCCACAATCTATGCCCCCAGCGAACAGGATGCAGCCGTTTTCGACAGCTTCTTTCAGATTTTACGCTCTAATGCTGTGTCTCGCAGGAGATATCAATACGGTCATGCAGCCGAGTTTAGATAGATCAGGGAGTACGGGTACAGTGAATAAAAAAACAATGACCTCTCTACGCAAGGGCCTCAAAGTCAACCAATTGACTGACATATGGAGGGAACTACACTCGATGGATAGGAATATAGTTCTATTCCCACCCTCATAGCTCCTACAGCAGAATCGATTACTTTTTTGTCTCCTGCCAACTGGTCCCTCTGGTCTCCCGAGCTGGGATCCATGACATTTCATGGTCTGACCATGCACTGATAGAGCTAAGGTGCGAACACATCCGAACGGGCAGACCAGGGGCGAACTGGAAGCTCAATGAATCAATCCTAAAAGTCCCGAGATTTGTGAGGTCATAGGCAATGAAATTGACCAATTCTTCCATACAAACACAGGCTCTTTGGAATCCCAGTTTGTATTATGGGAGGGTCACAAAGCAACGCTGAGGGGCATTTTTATCAGCACCACAGCTAGGAAAAAACACGAAAGAGACTCCAAAATTGTTGAGCTCCAAACGAAATTACATTCCCTCACTTCAAAACATAAGAGTAATCCAGACTCTCAATTAATGCAAGAATTGAAGATACCAAAATTGAACTGAATATACTGTTGACCTCCAGGGCAGATAATTCACTGAGTTGGTCTAAGAGGAAATTTTACGAAAAAGCAAACAGGCCGGATACTATGCTGGCCCGAGCTAGAGATAGGCAAGCGAATAGATAGGCAAGAGATAGGCAAGCGAAGTTTAACATCCAAGCTATACGCTTAAAATCAGGCACACCCACAGCCAACCCTAAGAAAATAGTGGAGGAATTTGGTTTGTTTTACGAAGCATTATACAATGGAGAGAAAGTGGCACACAATGTTAAAACGAGCGGGTTGCTGAGAGATTTCTTAGCCAGCTCACAGCTAGGGAGATTGACGGAAGTGGAGAGGGAGGCTATGGGTGCTGATTTCTCTATCGGGGAAGTGTCTCAGGCCATCAAGGAACTCAAGCCCTCAAAAGCCCCGGGGCCAGATGGCTTTTCGGGGCTATATTATAAGAAATTTGCCAAATTACTAGCCCCTAGGTTGCTCCATGTGTTTGATGCGATATTAGCACGAGCCCCCATCCCCAGAGAGATGTTTCAGGCATCTATATCATTAATTCAGAAACCAGGTAAGGATGCGCTGGATTGCAAAAGTTATAGGCCCATATCCCTAATTAATACTGATATTAAAATATATGCTAAATTATTGGCCAATAGATTATGTCTCATCCTACCCAGACTTATACACCCAGATCAGGTCAGATTCATTAAGGGAAGACAAACAGCGGACAATACCCGGCGATTTATTGATCTGGTAGAATTAGCTAATACAAATAACACACAAAGTACTGTATGCTGTTAAATCTGGATGCAGAAAAGGCTTTTGATAGGATAGACTGGCCGTACCTGAGGGAGACACTTTCGGCATTTGGCTTTGGGGACCGGGTGAGTGGGGCGATTCTATCACTATACTCAGGACCTACCGCCAGGGTGATACATCAGGGCTACCTGTCACTTCCCTTTCAAATTAAAAGCGGCACGAGACAGGGGTGCCCATTATCCCCTCTTCTGTTCGCCCTGTGTATTGAACCACTGGCAGCACAAATTAGAGGAAATCCGGACATCTCAGGGTAAAACGCATATTCTCAATCACATAAAGCGGCCCTGTACGCAGATGATATCCTTTTAATTATCTCAAAACCTCTCACATCCCTCCCAAACCTCTTAGACTTATTAAACAGATTCTCGGTCATTTCGGGATTCAAAATAAATCAATCTAAATCTGAAGCCCTCAACATCAATATCCCTAGACATGTAGAGAAGCTGATACAATTAAACTTTAAATTCAATTGACAACAGAAATACATAAAATATCTAGGAGTCTACATAACCAAAGACTCCAAAGACTCCAAAGACATCTATAATGCAAATTATCCCAACCTAATTCGGACATTGATATCTGACCTACATAAGTGGTCTGCCATACAGATATCCTAGATAGGTAGGATACATAGCCTCAAAATGAATCTACTCCCACGTATCCTATACCTTTTCCAGACATTACCAGTGCCACTCAGACTGAAGGATCTGCTCTCACTTCAGTCTGAAATCTCCAAATTTATCTGGGGAGGGAAAAAGCCGAGAGTCAACAAATTAAATATGAAAAGACCTGTCCTGGCAGGTGGCCTAGCAGTACCCTGCCTGCTTTCATACTACAAAGCGGCTCAATGAAGCTAAATTATACAATGGCAATCCAATCCGCAACTGAAAAGATGGGTGGAGCTAAAGAGCGCTGCTTGTGCTCCATTAAAACTCAGCAGCTTGATTTGGCTACCTAAAACAGCGCGACAATTCGCTGGCACGCCACTCTCCTCGATGACCAACTCACTGTCTGTCTGGGAGGCTGCTAAAATCAAATATTCCCTCACAACATGTAATTCCTCAATGTCCCCAATTTGGAATAATCCCAAATTCGCTCCGGGCCTGCTAGGGGGAGATGCATCAATTTGGAAACAAAAAGGATTTATACAGATCAAAGACCTGGAGGGTTACAATAGAAATATTAAAACATTTGACCATGTCAGGTTAGAAAAAGATAGCCCATTCGGAATTTTTTAGATACCTCCAGCTCTGAGCATTCTACAATAAATTTGCCCCATATCCCCCCTTGACGACTTTTGAAAAGCTCTGTTTGGCAGAGACCGACATTTGGGGACTCACATCACAGCTGTACAGACATGTGATCGATTCTGCAGGCTCTAAACGGCAACCTCCGTCATTTAGGACCCAATGGGAGAAGGATCTGGGAGAGACCCTAGTAGATGAGGAATGGAATGCCATATACCTAGCTACAGCAAAAAGCTCCATATGCACCACACTAAAGGAGAACGCATATAAGGTTTTAATGCGGTGGTACCTCACCCCAATGAAATTAGCCAAGTTCGTGCCGGGATCCTCCCCGCTGTGCCCTAGGCAGTGCGGGGGATCGGCTGACCTGTTACATATGCTGTGGTCCTGCCCGCTTATCTCCCCACTGTGGGACGAAATTAGAAATTGGATACAGAGGATCTTCGACCTCACTATTCCCCAGGACCCATGGCTGTTCCTCTTGAACAGACCATTAACGGGTCTGTCCAAAGCACACAATAGATTAATAGCACATTTTGCAATAGCAACGCGGAGCGAGATCGCAGCATTATGGAAACGCCCCGACATTCCAAGCATCCCAAAACTTCGGAATCGAATGTGGTTTATCTGCCAGATGGAAAAGTTGACGAGTTTAATTAACGACACTGGCACCAATTTCCTAAAAGTCTGGACACCTTGGTTAGCTCAGACAGATATCCTCGGGGTTGAGAGCAACACAATCTGGCAATGATAGATATACATGCGTTGTCCTTTGGGAGCGGAAACACAAAGTAGGATGAGTACACAGATACACAAGTAGGAATACCACAGAGGCGATCTGTTTAGGAAGATGCGAGACAAGAGGCGATCTGTTACCCGGATTGATGTCCTCTCCATATCCCTTTTTTTTATTTTTATTATTTCCGTTATAATTATTATTATTTCTATTCCATCCGGAATAACCCGGCTAAGTAGGGCCCAAAAGGTCGGGAATCCTCTTATGATTTATATTACTGTTTACAGCTGAGAATACTTTCAGAATTGCCTGTATTGTGTATTGTATCACATGTTTGAAATATTCAATAAAATTTAAGTTATAAAAAAGAATAGTCGCAGTCTCTGCTGTACAGTATATAGTTAAGAAAAACAGTCTTGTTATCCACGTTGATGGCTTTAGACATTTCTTTCCTCCAAACGGTATTTTCTATGGATATAAAGGGAACAGACCATTGTGCAGCACCTTTGATTATGAGGCCCGCTTCACCCCAACAAGTGCCAACTTACATGAATGATGTTGATCACTGGCCAAAAATGAGAATCTTTTGTGACAAACGGCTCCCTTTATGTAGCGCTACCGTTTGCCCAGGCTCTTCGCGACACAGTCTTCTAGGGTTTCATTTGTAGAAAAGGGGGACAAACACGTGTATACACACAAGTGGCCCTCAACCCTTTATTTCTCCATTAGTGACACTAAACATTTTAAACACTGTCACTTTAAGAACAAAAAAAATCATAAAAGGAAACATCTACTCCTGTCAAGAGTCTAGCGCACATGCATATCCCTATCTGCAATATTGGCTGGCTAAGCCAATTCCAACTTTAAATAACAAATTGGTATAATAACATTGAGTCCTTAACTGTGACATGGGGACAGGGTCCCATTAGATCCTCAGATGCTGCAACACGTGGGCGGGGGGGTGTCTACCCAGAACTGGATACTGGGGAGCAGCAGTTTTCCTCCAAGCCTCCAGGCTCTAAGAGAGAGACTGGAGCAGTAAACCTCACTGCAATATATTCCTGTTCCTTAATTAGGACAGGAGGTGAGGGAAACCAGAACCATTGTAAAGTCTGGTATGCATTTCCTATCCACCAGCCTTAGTGATTGTGAATCTGTAGAGCGGATCACTTCCATACCAAGTCTGCACTATCTTCTATAAATCAGACAGAAAGCTGCTGAGGATTTGCCATTCTGGTGGCTGAGACCTTCTCCTCACCTGAGAACCCCTGCCACGACAGATGCCCAGGATGCGCGATCTCACGGTCCGGTTACGCGCACGACCCGACAGCGCGCAGTCAGTCTGTCCTTCTGCGGGCTCCGTTCCCAAGCCCTGCCTCCGCAAAGGCGTGCTGCACATTTGTTCACTTAGCCTCCCCTCTAACCTCCTTCCCAGTATCTGTCCCCGCTCCTGTGATAGGCAGACCCAGTGCGGGAGTGACGCGTATCCCGGACTTCGTCCCGGACTCCACCCCCTGACCCCAGTGATGAGTGCGGATCTGCACGCATTCGGTACCACCTCCAAAAATCAGGAACACTCTGCAGAGGGACATGCGCGGTGCGCAAGTGACGCGTGATCAGGTCGCCAGTCCTCCACAATGGTGACGCATGCGACACGTAGCTCCGCCTCTGCTTCCAATCAGGCTGTGTCATAGGGCACACCTGTGTGACCCAGCAGCCTATGGGATGTCCTCCTTCTTCTCCGCCCTGGCTCTCCATTGGGCAGTGGCTCCTTAAATAGCTGCCTTGCTCATTCATTCATTGCTGAGCATAACCCTATGTGACACGGTGCCTTTCTGCATCCTGCCCTGTGCCTTGCTGCATCTTGCCTTGTTCCTGCTGCTGCTTGACCCCTGCTTCGTTATTGGACTCCGCATCTCTCCTCTCTTGACCCGGCTTATGTGCGACCATTCTGAACTCTTTACTCCTGACCTCAGCTATCCTTGAAACGATTACTCTCCATTCTCCAATCCTGACCTTGGCAAAGTACCCCAACGATCCGCTACTCTCCAATCCAGACCCGGCAAGTATAAATGACTACTCTATCTTCTATACGCCTGACCCGGCTTGCAAGACCAACCTACACTCTAGGTGCGCTCTCACGATTGTGGGTTGGCGTTTATACAATTCCCTACCTCAGCCTCGCGGTCACGTCTGGTTTGTGATGAGCTACGCGTTACAGCTGCCCACTATCCTTGGACTATATCATACTTTGATCCTCACCCTTGCACTTGGTCAGGTCCACAATTGCATCCATTCTCCAAGGTCTCCAACAATGCATGATTTTAAACAAAATAAATTTAAATAAAAAGTACCTACAGTACTATCGTGTAGTATGGATTAAAACATTTATTAATACACACACATATAAAAAAAACCACACACTGTATGTCTGCTTGTATTGCACAACGCAAATTGACATCCGCGGCTTGAACCTCCTGAGTGGTGTCCGGAAGCTGGGCTCAGTGTCGCACTGTTGTCCTCTGTTCGCGGCCGCGACTCCTAACACTGTCCCTCCTGATGACGTCACTGCCGGGCGACAAACTTCTGGTGCCTCCACTCACGGAGAGGGATAGCTCCACCTACACATTTCATGACGTACTGCGTACCATCGTCAGGGGTAATGGAGTTCTATAGTCATACACAAGCTAAATAGAGCCTGGTTAGACAACCTATTTAACCCTTTGGGCGTCTTTCTTGAAAAAAGCCATTCTGGGTAATCCATGTGGTTACGATATAAAATATAAATTAATACTGCATTAATCCCTTCCATAGTATACATCCTTAATACTGTGAGATGTTTGGACATACCCATAGATGCTATTGCAGTATATTACTACAAGCCTATAAAATTAATATGATAAAAAAGAATTTGCATATACAAATAAACGCACATGTTCATCCATAAAAAACATCAATATAAAAAACTTTAAATGGAAACCACAACATATAATAGAAAATCTGGATAACCAATGATACTGCTGAATAGTAGAGAACTTAACTTAACTACCTTTGAGAAAGGATGCTAGGTCAAACTCTATATTCATACCTTTTGGGGCCAAAGTTTTTAATGTATAGATCCAGAAGCTTTCACGTCTGGAAATCTGATTCAATCTGTCACCTCTCCTCTAACTTTGTTTAGGGCATTCAATCCCCTTAAAGATAAAGCCTTCAGGATTTTAACAATAGGAATTGTTTTCTGAGAGTAAAGGTTTTGAATGTGTTGATACTGAGGTTGAAAATCTGGATACACAATATCAAAAACTTGAAAAAGTATTAACCCATGAAATGAAGCAATGGTGGGATACTGTCACACTTAAGAAATATATTGAAAATAAAAGAATCCCCCGGGGCTTAATGATTTTAAAATCACCCACACTAGATGTAGAGAACGAAGCATTCATAAAAGAATGGCATTTTGTTTTGGATACCTGTTCGTTTGGTCTTATACAATTATTGATTAAGCATAGAACAATGTCCATGATAGCCATTGATGGGGTAATCCTTAAACTCAAAGAGCAGCTGGAACCATTCTCTAAATTAAAAGACTATAAAACCCTAGAAGAAAAAGTATTGCACCGAATAGAAAAAGCAGAAAAGGAAGTTATAAACACCAAACAGAAGAAATTCTTAAGGGATAGGAAAGATTATGAACTAAAACAAGAAAGGAATTGGAGGTCAGGCAAACCAGAATGGATCAGGTAGAAGAAAATAAGGAAGTGGTCAACAACCTTAGAAAGAATGATTTGTAAACAAAAAAAATGGTAAAATAACGGGGAAAATAGTAATTGTAAAAAATATGGGAATAAGAAAAAATATAAAACTAAGGATCACAATCGAAGGGATTATCCTACTATTCATCATAGAACTCAATATGACAGATACTTTATGATGCTAGATACAGTATGACCATTCTGATCATTACAGCAAACCATGGGGTCAGGATCTGAGGAGAGACATCCCTGGTAGATCATACGATAATAGAGGATTTGATAATCCATAGGGAAAACATGTTGACTTTCAGAAATAAACGCCGTTTTTTTTAGGTCAACGCAGGAACATGGATCCTATCAGAGAGAAAGAGAAGGGCAGTCCATTCTGGAGGCAGGACATAGATCATCCTACCAGATGAAAAAGAGTAGAGGATTAAGAGGAAAAAGAGGAGGAAAACAAAAGAAAAAAGCCAGAGCAAGGAAAAATCCGGTAAGAGGGGGCAACATTTTCAACATTAGCAATCAAAAGCTAACAGGTGTTGAAAATGCAGTTTTTTCTAAAGGGCTTAATTTTTCCCTGACTCAATGGCCAAATATGTTTAACATGTATGTGGATGTGGAGAAATTTGCAAGAAAATTAACGGTGAAAAAATATTATATGAGAGATGCCGTAAGCATAACCATAATTAACAAAACTAGTGGGATCATTAGTAGTGAAAACGTCCCTTTGACCCCATTTAAAAATCCATCAACTTTTGATCTGAAAGGGATCCGTGGGATACTTATAGAAACCTTTACAGAGATGGACATAGGGGACTTAGAAAAATCCAGAAGTGAGTTCAAATATAACAGACACAATGTAAGCAGATTAGAGAAACAAGCAATTTAAAATCTTGTTGCAAAGAAGAAAATTGTTATCAAATCTGCCGACAAGGGTGGTGGTGATAAACACCAGTTATTATAAAAGTGAATCACATACAATTTTGGGTGATGTTAGCACATATAAACGATTGAATGGAAATCCAACTATTGAATTAAAAAAGGAATTGTCAGATCTGTTACTGAAAGGATGTTAGGATTGGATAATAGAAAAGAGCGAATTTGATTTCTTAGATGTGGACCAACCACGAATAATTATATTCTATTTCATCCCAAAAATCCATAAGGATCTTCAGCACCCCCCAGATCGACCAATAATATTCGGGATTGTATCGCTCACTTCGAACCTCTCCCAGTTTATTGATTATATATTTCAAAATAACATGGTCAAACTTCCTTCGTATCTAAAAGATACCACACAGGTATTAAATGCATTGAGCAGTATAGATTGGCAGAACCACTATTTATGGTTCACATGTCATGTGACATCACTCTATATGGTTATTGTCCTTAAAATGGTAATTAAAGTCATTAAACGGATCCTTCATTGTGATAACACTCTGGATGAAGGTTTTAAATCATTTATTATCAATGGGATTAGGTATATTTTAATGCATAATTATTTTAGTATTGATCTCATTTATTTCCTCCAGATATGTCGCAATTCAATGGGCACCAGTTTCACACCAAGTTACTCCAATATCTTTATGGGGATGTGGGAAGAAAACCACATCTTGTGTAACAACCCATTTGGTGCGGACCTGGTGCTCTGGAAATGCTATATTGATGACGTGCTGTGTACTGTATCTGGAAAGGGACTGACGAGGCCTTAGAAGATTTTAAAATGAATTTGAACTCAAACAAATGGAATCTAAAATGTACATTTAATAATAAATAAACAACAATTGATTTTTTGGATCTGTCTTTGTTTATAGTAGGAGGGGTGATACGGACTAAGACATTCCACAAAAAAGTAGATGCCAACACGTACCTTCTTGTCTCCAGCCACAAGAATCCAAAGTGGATCAAAAATGTTTTTGAGAGTTAAAATAAATTGTTTGCAGAACCATGTTTTCGAGAAACAAGCCAGGGATTTAGAGAACAACTTACTGGAAAGAGAATGTAAAGAGAATTAAAAATAGCACATGAAGCTGCGAGTAAGTTCAATAGAGATGAGCTCTTGTGTGAGCAATAAGAAAGATAGAAACAATCAGATTGGTTTCATCCCGTTTATCACTAAATACAATGGAATGGCCCCTGAGATTAATAAAATTATCAATAGACATTGGGAGATTCTGCCGAGAGACAATACATTGGGAACATTTTTACCTAAAAGAACACAGATTGTGTATTAAAGAGCGAGGAATTTCAAGACTACATTGGAACCAAGTTGCCCAATTAATAACATTAAAGAAAAAAACATAATGTGGCTGAAAGATTTAAAAGGATACTACACCTGCTCAAACTGTATAGATTGCAAGTTTAGCACTAAGTGCAAAACATTTAAGTCTAACATTACAGTTAAAGAATTTAATATAGAG